>NC_051240.1:2040000-2185000 GCF_015220715.1 Pygocentrus nattereri
TTGTTTCATACACAGGTGGATGACTTTTAATGTTCTTTTTTGTTTTTGCCAGGAGATGAAAAGGTTTAGATAGAATTGTCAGTGGTAACCTGTAATCGTCATTAAGGCAGTTGATAATAAGTGTAATAAAATGTACGAAAAACTTGATGAGTGCTGCCTAAGATGTGACTTGTTTGGTTTTTTTGTTGTCTTGAGGAGATGGTGTTTTCTGCCCTGAATGCAACAGTGATCACGTGGTCCAGCTGGCTGATCAAACAGTTCCCTCCACTAGTACACCAGTCTACTGTGGCTTTGGTGAGAATGGCGACAGATGCTTCAACTTCGACATGGACACACCTATTCGTCCTCATCTACCCCCCAATGTAAATGAGCACAGACTGGTGAAATGACGATGCGTGTTCAATGCTTTCGTTTGTGACATACAATACATTCGCCATTTGCGTGCCCATGCTTACCAGTACCTGTTCCACTTCCAGTCTCTGAGCCAGGATGAAGCTTCTTTGTCTCACGACAGCCCCCTGCATGTGACCCAGGCCTCCACGCTGCATGACCTGGCCACAGACACTTTCTTCACTGCCCAAAGTGGTCTGTCCAACATCACTCCCAGTCAGAGCGAGATTTGGGTCAGTCAGTCCTTCAGCTCAGCTGAACGCCAGGCACAGGGTGACCCACAAGGCCAAGAGAGTGAGCTGGCAGGAAGTGGCAACGTCCTCCAGAGCACACAACCATCCAGCCATGGTGGGTACTGGGGAACAATATAGCTGGGGTCTGGTTACAGTGGGCTAACAGCAGGAGGTATTTACTGAGACTAAAATCTGCTAGCATCACAAGATGGATCTGAGCTTTGATTAGTAATGACTGTTTAAGACGGAATGCTGTGGCACACGAGGCCAGAAAACAGCACCGCGACGAGCACCGTCTGAGAAAATTACAGACTTCACTGTCATCTCTCCTCCCTATCATTATGGCAGCCATGTCATGGGAATGTTAGACCACATTGTATGGCTGAGTTTCAAGGGTGTCTTAGTGTTACCAAGAAATTGAATTCATTTTTTTTTTATTACTGTGAAGTCTTTGTCATAAACAGATGGGCTTCATTTCCATCCATTAAAAAGTTGGACTCTTAAAAAGACAAGTTTGTTTAACCTTTAGAGGCAGATGGCTGTGAGACATGCGGTTATTGTTTGGGGAAAACAAAAAAAAGCGCACTGTCTTTGAACTGATCTTCACTGGGTGCTATGTAAACAGTCAAAATTATAGGAAAAGTTGCATTATTAGTATTATTATGGGGGCGATGTATCCACATATGCTGTATAACATTTTATCAAGTGTAAATGTACAATGTATGGGATAATACAGTAATAGCTCATTTAGTCCCATTCTGAAAGTTACCCCCACGGCACACTGTGTTGCATACTCTCATGGATTTTGGTGCACCGTAATAGGCCTAGTCTGAGTCTTGGGTAACCACATTAAGTACACACCATGAAAACGGCATCTTATGTGGTTTAACACGCAGGATGTTTCGCAGGGTTGGCAATTTTAAAATAAATCAGTAAATAAATATTTTTGTGTTTTGATTATGGTCGTTGTCCCAGTAGCATCAAATGAGATGTTTGTATGTTGCAGCACCTTTTGACCTGTTGTCAGAAGATTTTGAGGCTATGGACCACCGGCTGAAACTTTTCTTGGATGTGGAAGTGTTTGAAGGAGAAGAAGAGATTTACTGCTTCCTAAAAGTAAGTAGACCAACTCCTTACATGTACAACAGGGGTAGGCATTATACCCTGAAATTTATAGGATATCATTTTTCAGTTTTTTACCTCTCTGTAATGTAAAGTTACAGTACTGAGCATAAATCAGAGACCACCTTGTAGTTATTTCAGTCAAAACTGCCATTATGTACAGGTTTTGTGCACATCTTTCCCAAATGCATCTGAAATGGCTAAAGGAGATATTTCTGAATAGATTAGATATAAAATAATCTGTTTGTATAAAGGGGAAAGTCAAAAGAATGACTGTCAAAGAATACTTTGACTTCTTTGTTGTTAGTATTGTTCAGTACCAGTATAATGGCTGCAGTACTGCAACCTGCTGTGTTAAACTTTGTTGTTAGGCAAGAGTACTTGCATCTGTCAGTCATTTTATAGCTAGCTGAGCTTGTGTGTGTGTGTGTGTGTGTGTGTGTGTGTGTGTGTGTGTGTGTGTGTGTGTGTGTGTGAAATGATGATGGAGTAATTCAAATTTTTATGTATCTGCAGTGAACATTCCCAGAAAGTTTAAAGCACATTCAAATAATCCTTTTTGGGAAAATATACAATCAAAATATCTTAAAAAGTGGGTGTTCAGCTCAGAAGCTACATTTAGGAAAATATGTAGCACTTTTTTTGTGCAATACCAAATAACTTCTAGATGTGATAGAACTATATTAATACTAAACATACTCAAAATTTGGTTGCAAGAACATTAAAACTAGTGGAGATAGTTTTACAATTGAAGATGCTTTGTTAGGGTAAAAAATATAAATTAAAGTCTAAACACTGAAACATTCAGTAACCACTATTTATATGAATAAATGGTGCAGATTAGGGTTTCTTGTGTGCTCAGTACAAGTTTCAACCCAATTCAGCGAAAAATCAACAAATGGTGAGGCTTGAAATGCACATGCAAATCACAGAACTGATGAAAAGGGGCCAAACTTCAAAAATGTACTACTTAAAAATATCCTTCAAGTAGAGCTATAGGTTTTTGCAAGGTATCATGAAGTTAACAAAAGTTTTAGAGGTTTTTTTTAAAGAAATCCATGACATGAACTAGGAGGGCTGGGTGAGATGGATTGACTCCACTGCAAGAAAGAGGGTGTGAGGTGAATGTGCTTAGAAGCCTTTTGTAATTTAGTGTTGATCCTACCGGAGTCCTGCTGGGCCTTCACCTTCAGCCTTATCTAACGCAGCCCCCTCCTGGCTACTCACCGCTGGGAGAGGTGTATTAGTTTCCCCAGAGCCAACTGGCTTTATCCAGAGAACTAGTCAAGTAATAAATTCCACAGCAAAACGTGAGCTTTCAGTTGATGGACTGTGCTCTCTACTACTCTTCACTCTCTTTCTGACCGTTTACAGACCTATTCAAACATCCCAGTAAATCTGGAAGCCCTTTAAAGCTTCGGTCCGGTCACTTTCACATGCATCTTTCTTTCTTCTAACCATACAGTTATGTAAAGTAGTAAGTACACTCTTGCTCTTTAGACCTAGGCCTGGTGATACCACACACTAGTAACAAGGAGCAAACCAGGCCAGATATCTGAGGTTTAAGTCATGTTCCTTCTAGATGTTTTCTAACAATGTACTAGCCATTGGTTCCTGATTGGGTGCTTCCAATGTCAATTTGGAGTCCTGATATATGTGTACTTACTTTTTCCCCTTAAGAAAATTGTATTTCTTTTATTTCAGTTACATAAAGGAAAAGCTGTTCATTTTAAGGGTCACTTTAAGTTCTATCACCTTTATTTATCAACATCATCAGACTGAATATCTGTGTGTCCAGATAGGTTGAAATTAAACTTTTCTTGGAATGTACTTCTTTCTTTACATTATAAACATACACTGGTGTTCAACTTTGTGCATAATATAGAGGGTAAATAATATAGTCACATCATTTATTTTTGTTATCTGAACAATTTTTTGATCGTACAGTATATGTAAAATATATTCAATGTTGATTTTGTTAAAACTTTATTTTAGCGCATTAGAATAATTGTATTTGTATAATTGTCTGTAACTAATTTTATTGAAAATGTTAAAGTGATTTTAAACTTTTCACCAATGATTCTGTGCTTGGATTGTTGTTTCAGTTTATGCTTCTCTTTTATGTACAGGAGCAACTACATATTGTCAATTATAACTGTCAAGCTTCTCTTGCTTCCAGATGTCTGCGGTAAAGTTTGGAGATCCGACAGAGTTCCCGTCTCTCATGGTTGTAACTGACCAACGCATCTACATCCTAGAAATGACCTGTCAGTCAGAGTAAGCTGCTACTGTGATGCCACATATTCAAAATGTTTCACTGCAGGATAGGAGCATGTGTAGTTCACCAAAGTACTGATCTCAGTGAGCCTCACACAAACCTTTCCAGACTTGCTGCATGGCGCATGGGGTTTTTCATTGTTAACAGATCAGATTTACTGGACTAATTCATGAATACCAGCTATTCTGTAATTTTGGAGCATGTAATTCACAAAAGCAGTTTGGTTTCGATAAGTTAGTGAGACGTCAAGAGGCAGAGGAACGCGGTTTTTCCTCCCTCACATCTGGCTCTGCCTTGACATTTCCAAGCACTGTGATGAACTCTGATCTCTTCGTGGATTTTGCCAATAGACAGCTGTATTTGCTTCTTTGATCTCTCATAGAGAGAGAGATACGTTCACATTACATTTATGGCATTTAACGAAAGTTTTCATCCAGAGCAGCTTACAGAAATCCTTTACTGTCCTAAGCTAGTTAATACCAATAGGTTCAAACGTTACCACATTGACACATTACCTTGTGTTTGACTGCTCAATATGAGGAACTCTGTTTAACAATATAAGAATATTTTAATTGCCACACATTTCACGTAATAATATTTCCAATATTCAAATGTTTTATTAGAATATTTTTTAAATGTGTATTGTTATTCATTGTTGATACTATTATTATTATTTTATTAGTGGTATTGATGCTATTTTATTGTTTATTGTTAGATTATTTTTGCATGATTGCTGTTAATAATTTATAAGAAAAGTTTTTAGTGACTTTTCTTATAAATTATTAACAGCAATCATGCAAAAATAATGATTTTTTTAGTGACCCCTCCCATCGACCCACCACCGATGGGAGGGGCAGTAGTAGGGGTGCGGTGCATTGTGGATCGGGCAGTGTCCGAAGGCGTGGGCCTTTGCGTTCTGATCCTCGGTTGCTGAAACTGGCTTTTGGAACTTGGAACGTTACCTCACTGGCGGGGAAGGAGCCTGAGTTGGTGCGCGAGGTCGAGAGATACCGGCTAGATATAGTCGGGCTCACCTCAACACACAGCTTGGGCTCTGGGTCCAATCTCCTTGAGAGGGGCTGGACTTTTTTCTTTTCTGGAGTTGCCCATGGTGAGAGGCGGAGGGCAGGTGTGGGCTTTCTCATAGCCCCTCGACTCGGCGCCTGTATGTTGGGGTTTTCCCCGGTGGACGAGAGGGTAGCTTCCCTACGCCTTCGGGTTGGGGAACGGGTCCTGACTGTTGTCTGTGCTTATGCACCGAACAGCAGTTCAGAATACCCAGCCTTCATAGAGTCCTTGGAAGGGGTGCTTGAAAGTGCTCCTCCTGGAGACTCGATTGTCCTACTGGGGGACTTCAACGCTCACGTGGGCAACGACAGTAAGACCTGGAGGGGTGTGATTGGGAGGAATGGCCTCTCTGATCTGAACCCGAGTGGTGTTCAGTTTTTGGACTTCTGTGCAAACCACAGTTTGTCCATAACGAACACCATGTTTGAACACAAGGATGTCCATAAGTGCACATGGCACCAGGACACCCTAGGCCGCAGTTCAATGATTGACTTTGTAGTCGTGTCAGAGGACTTGCGGCCATGTGTACTGGACACTCGGGTAAAGAGAGGAGCTGAGCTGTCAACTGATCACCACCTGGTGGTGAGTTGGATCAGGTGGTGGGGGAAGATGCCAGTCAGACCAGGCAAACCCAAACGTATAGTGAGGGTTTGCTGGGAACGTCTGGCAGAAGAACCTGTCAGATTGATCTTCAACTCACACCTCCGTCAGAACTTTGACCAGATATCGGGGGAGGTGGGGGACATTGACTCAGAATGGGCCATGTTCCGCTCCTCCATTGTTGAAGCGGCTGACTGTAGCTGTGGTCGCAAGGTAGTTGGTGCCTGTCGGGGCGGTAATCCTCGAACCCGGTGGTGGACACCCCAGGTGAGAGATGCCGTCAAGCTGAAGGAGTCCTACCGGACATGGTTGGCCTGTAGGACACCAGAGGCAGCTGGCAGGTATCGACAGGCCAAGCGATCTGCGGCTTCAGTCGTTGCCAAGGCAAAAACCCGGGTGTGGGAAGAGTTCGGTGAGGCCTTGGAAAGTGACTTTAAGTCGGCTCCGAAAAGATTCTGGCAAACCGTCAGGCGACTCAGAAGGGGAAAGCAGTGTGCCACTAGCACTGTATACAGTGGAGATGGTGTGCTGCTGACTTCGACTGAAGACGTCATTGGGCGGTGGAAGGAATACTTTGAGGACCTTCTCAATCGCACCGACACGTTCTCCAGTGAGGAGGCAGAGTCTGGGGACACGGGAATAGGCTTGTCCATTACTGAGGCCGAAGTCGCTAAGGTAGTTAAAAAGCTCCTTGGCGGCAGGGCTGCAGGGGTGGATGAGATCCGTCCCGAGTTCCTCAAGGCTCTGGATGTTGTGGGGCTGTCTTGGCTGACACGCCTTTTCAACATTGCGTGGACATCGGGGGTGGTGCCACTTGATTGGCAGACTGGGGTGGTGGTGCCTCTTTTTAAAAAGGGGGACCGGAGGGTGTGTTCCAACTACAGGGGAATCACACTCCTCAGCCTCCCTGGTAAGGTCTATGCAAGGGTACTGGAGAAGAGAGTCCGGCTTATAGTCGAACCTCGGATTCAGGAGGAGCAGTGCGGGTTCCGCCCTGGTCGTGGAACACTGGACCAACTCTTTACCCTCTCCAGGATTCTTGAGGGTTCATGGGAGTTTGCCCAACCAGTCCACATGTGCTTTGTGGATTTGGAGAAGGCATTCGACTGTGTTCCCCGGGGTATTCTGTGGGAGGTGCTTCGGGAGTACGGGGTACATGGCTCTTTGCTACGAGCCATTCAGGCCCTGTACAAACAAAGCAGGAGCTTGGTTCGCATGGCTGGCAGTAAGTCAGACTTTTTCCCAGTGAGAGTTGGACTCCGTCAGGGCTGCCCTTTTTCACCGATTCTATTCATAATTTTTATGGATAGAATTTCTAGGCGCAGTCAGGGGATGGAGGGTGTCCGGTTTGGTGACCTCAGGGTCACATCGCTGCTGTTTGCAGATGATGTGGTCCTATTGGGGACATCAGGCCGTGAACTTCAGCTTTCACTGGATCGGTTTGCAGCCGAGTGTGAAGCGGCCGGGATGAGGATCAGTACCTCCAAATCCGAGGCCATGGTTCTCACGCGGGAAAGGGTGGAGAGCCATCTCTGGGTCGGGGATGAGCTCTTGCCTCAAGTGGAGGAGTTTAAGTATCTCGGGGTCTTGTTCACGAGTGATGGTACAAGGGAGCGGGAGATGGACAGGCGGATTGGTGCTGGGTCAGCAGTGATGCGGGCTCTTTACCGGTCTGTTGTGGTAAAGAAAGAGCTGAGCCATAAGGCAAGGCTCTCGATTTACTGGTCGATCTACGCTCCCACCCTCACCTATGGTCATGAGCTTTGGGTAATGACCGAAAGAACGAGATCGCGAATACAAGCGGCTGAAATGAGTTTCCTCCGCAGGGTGGCTGGACTCTCCCTTAGAGATAGGGTGAGAAGTTCGGTCATCCGGGAGGGACTCGGAGTAGAGCCGCTGCTTCTTCACGTCGAGAGGAGCCAGTTGAGGTGGTTCGGGCATCTTGTTAGGATGCCTCCTGGACGCCTCCCTTGGGAGGTGTCACAGGCAAGTCCACCGGGGAGGAGACCCCGGGGAAGACCCAGGACACGCTGGCATGACTATATCGCCCAGCTGGCCTGGGAGCGCCTCGGAATCCCTCCCAGGGAGCTAGTGGAAGTGGCTGGGGGAAAGGGAGGTCTGGGCTTCATTGCTCAGGATGCTGCCCCCGCGACCCGAACCCCGGAGAAGCGGAAGATGATGGATGGATGGATGGATGGATGGATGGATGGATGGATGGATGGATGGTTTTTAGTCACTTACTTTCAGTGAACAAATGGGGTGGTTGTTTTAGTTTCTATATAGATTCTTATTCAAAGATGGTTATACCCATGCAGGTGCTAAACTCAGCTGTATTAATCTTATTAAGCTCAGTGCAGTTCACTTTTCCTTTTTTCTCCAAGAAACATGGCTTGCTTGCACACCGTCATACTTTTTTTAAATAAATGCTTTGGAGAGCAGCTTGCTAGCAGTGCAGGGCAGTAGGAAAAGCATTTGCATTACACACAGCTCTGTGTTCTAATGCAGATAGCTGTGAGCGGCCAGCCTTAACTCTAAATACTGCCGATCTATCATTGTAGCTTTGACAGGAAAGCACCAGTTTACTGACAAAGTCTAATCCTAAATCGCTGTGTTTTTGTGACATGCACGCTGATTATCTCGCTTTCTTCAAATGAGCAGCTATAAGAGATGTAACAGTAAGCCGTTCTGGGCAGCTCCACCCCCAGAGCCACAATATATTATTTAAGACTGAGAGTTTTTGTTGTGTAGTTCAGTTTAAGAAGGGTGATAGCTGGGAACTGACAGTCATACGTGTAGCATTGTTTTACTGAAACACAGCATTGTAAACTGTTAAGCTATAACATAACAATCTGTAATGTAAATAGGAAATTAAATAGGCCAATCATATTAGTTAAATCATTATTATCACAAATTTTTCACATTGGTCTGGCACTCGTATCCTGGGCTTGATACATAATCACATTTTCTATTAGCTAGTGCGGTAGCTCACTAGCAGGGCATACAATGGAAACATAGAAAGGACAGTAAATGTTTTAATTGTTTTTTCTGAGTACATTCATACTTTGTATTCCCACAAAGGTAAAGACTGACTCCCAAATGTCTTCTGCCTCGTCTCTCCATGTCTTGCTGCAGTGGGCAGCCCTCAGACTGGCTGCAGAAGAGGGACAGCCATCAGTTATGTGAGCTGAGTTACCTGGAGGTGGGCCTTGGGTCTCAGACTATCCACATGGAGTTTGATGAGGGTTCTGCTGCATACACGT
Organism: Pygocentrus nattereri; assembly: GCF_015220715.1. NCBI lineage: Eukaryota > Metazoa > Chordata > Actinopteri > Characiformes > Serrasalmidae > Pygocentrus > Pygocentrus nattereri. Next base: position 2,048,952 of record NC_051240.1, read on the forward strand.
TGTTGGTTCGAGACAGCGCCCGATGCAAACGCTTCTTTAGCCGACTAACAGGCAAGAGCTCATACACATGCGCACACATGTAGTTGGTGCTAGGAGTGGGTGAAGGGGGGAATACCTGAAATAAGCACAAAAGTAGATTTTCTGACGTAACTCTAACTCCTGGCAAACTGCAGAATCCAGGATTCTCTACAATCGGCTGTTTATTAAAAGCTGTAAATTACCACATTGTTGGACAGTCCTCATCTTTGGGCTATCTGAGAAATTCTGCTAGGCCGCAGGTGTTAGTATGGGAATCCAGTACTCCCACAATGCCATTGTGAAAGTCCTAACATTGGCACAGAGTCCGAGTTCAATCTACCACTCGTTGTTGTTCTCAACTGCGAAACCAAACAGGAGTTCATGTTGCTATTCCTCATCATTTCAGACAGCTTGGCTAATCAACCATCCAAGGTAGACAAGGCTGAAGTTATTTGAATTTTCTTCTGGCAGTGGAAGAATTTGGAAATACCTGTCAGGATTTAAAGCCTGTATATTTCTGTTCAGGCCAACTCTGTTACCTATTAATATAAAAAGTATGGTGTAATATTAACCAATATACTAAATGTGCCAATTTGCTGTGTTTTTAAATTAGTTTAGAAACTTTGGTACATGTAAGAAAAACATCTGGTCATTAAAACCTTAGAAATGATCTCATATGTCTGTATCCGCAACATTGAGACTGTGCCTCCACGTCATATATTAAAACAGGATTTACAGTGTTCTAAATGGTTGAATTGCTGTTCAAGAAGCACAGATTAGATTGACTGTGCCATCAGTGTTCCTCTCTAAGCTGACCAGATCCATCCAGTGACATCATGCTATCTGACTGTAGAGCTATTCATCGAGATGTTCTGTACAGTAGATTTCTGTCCTACACATGCGTCTTTGCTGATATTGTGTTTTCATAACAAGCTTCTAGATAATTGTGACTCTTTACAGTGCACAGCACATTATTGGTATCTATTGTTTTCTGTGGTGAGCATTTCTTACCCGGAGGGTGCCAGACTTTTCCCTAGAATTTGCCCATTGCCTCAAATTTACACGTCCTCTACAGAGAGCATACTTCCGCGCATTTTAATGCACACTTGCTGAATTTAGCGTATTCGAAAACAAAATAAAACGTTACATGGCTTTGGCAAAATTTCTGGCATTTTGTTATTTTTTTCCCCGTATGTTAAACTTAACAAATAAAAAGTGTACATTAAGATTAGCAGGAAAAATTGCAATACATGCTTATACATAACAGAATTTCTGTTAAGAGCTTCTAGGACAGTTTGGTTAAATGTCTTGGAACACACCACAACTGTGGTTTTGTGGTTCAGAAGTGGAACGTCAAGCCTCAGAACAATTTAACCACAACAAAACAAACCTTTTCCAGTATTCTTCCATGAATTCACCATCTGTTGGTTCACTTTTCCCCACTGGAACAATTAAGAATGTCTTAAAATATCCCTTTTCCTTGTGGGAAGGAGAGAAGCTGCAGATTACATGACTTTGCCTTATGTGTTATAGACAAACTATGAATTGTTGGGTGCAAACTGCTTTTACCATTTTCCAGATACTTTGGTGTCAGGGAAGGAAACCAGAAAAAAATAGCTTCACCTTGATACGAATAGATTTAGCACAGTTTGCAAACTCCAAGCATCTTATCTTGTGTAAATGAGTGGGGAAAAAATGGTGTTTATTTAGTTCTGCTGGACAGCTGTAAAAATATTTGTCTCAGCGAAGAACTGAAGGATACCTTTACCATAACAAAGCCCATTTCTCAGACCGTACCGACCAAACGCTGTTGAGGAAATGGAAAGCCAGCTGAGCGCTGCTTCGCAAGCTGGAGCCATCCAGTGCGCAGGGGCTGCTGAAAGGCCCATAGGATGTGGTTTTCCACTGAATGGGAAACGGTATTGGAGCCAGTTGGCAATGTTCACAGTCAGCTGTGGTTTTGCAGCACTGTAAAATGACCTACTGCTGTAAAAAAGGGAGCTCTGCTCATGGTAAACACCCTTTTTTGCTCTTTGCAAGTCATGTAGGGTGAAGAATACACCAAGTTCAGTGGTGACTCAGGATTTTTTGACCCCTCTATAAAATAGCAACTGTTTCAAACCTTGAAGTAAGTCAGTGTCATCTTTGTTTTATCTTATTATATAGAGTGTCACATGAAATAGATGCATATTGGTTTCCATAGCAATCAAAGGCATGTCTGAAGAAGAAAAGTGGCAAATCTTACCCTGTTACCATATTTGGAATGACGCACATTGCCTACCCTCAAGGAAAGGGTGGCTCTGGTGTTTTGTTGAGGATTCAGTAAGAGAGCCAGCTGCTGCCAGGCTCGTGGCCAGGTGTGAGTGTTTTTACCTTTCATTCGTGTTTCATCCTGTAGGTGGATTAAGTATACATTATGTGTCTTGCTTCACTGGCATAGCCCTTTAAAACGGGACCTTAATGTGGAAGACTGTCCAAGTATTATGAAAGATTGACTTGGACTTAGATGCTCCTTTAATCTTTAAAAAAAAAATATATATATATATATATTTTTTTTCCTCTTGTGTACAGCTTCAGTCCTCAAGATGTCCTAATGGAGACTTGGAGGGTGTTAACCTCCACCAAATTTTACCTGGATCCAGTGTGCCTTAAAAAAATAATAAGACCTCAAAGCCTTTAGCAGGACTGCTGTGATTTCACATGCTGACAGTTCTCTAGCCAATTCCTAACCTGTGAGGACTGGATGAGACTGGCCTGAGCCTGAGGAAAGACAGATCCTTTAAACTGAAGTGGTGGTCACATTGCACCACATACTGTGATTTAGCCAGAGTGGTGTCCGTCTTACAGGTCAAGTGGACAAGAAGACAACACCGTTCATACAGCGCTTAAAAGTAGTCTTGGGACACCTCTGTCATTACTTATTCTTTCAGAGTGATTTGATTTGTAAAGTATCATGCAAATTGTTCTTTGTCATATTCAGAAGTACATAGTTGCAGCAATTTCACAACTTCTCACTGAATACACCAAGTCCAACTGAGCAATAGCCAACTAAAACAACGTTTTGACAAATTATGAAAAAAATTGCAGATGCACTACAAATTCCAAAATGATGAAGCTAAACAGCAATAGAAGAAATATGAGAAATCATATGAGACGATGACAGGTCAAATTAAAAAGATAAGTACAAAGAGACATTTTGATGAAATGTTCAGTTAAAGAGATGCATTTTAAGTGTTTATGTGTGCACTGCCTGTAATAAAAGGTGGAATTAAGTTCCACAGTTTAGAAACATAATAACTGAGAGTCTCTCTGTTTTCTATTTTTTACAGAAGGCCAGTTTTTAGAAGGCCAGTATCGGTGGGAACATAGATAGACATTCTGTGATGTAAGTGGGTGCTAGGTCATTTAGAGTCTTAAAAGCTAGTACCAGAATTTTAAAATCTGTTCTGCAAGATACAGATTGGCAGTGTATTTCTTTCAAAGCAGGAGTGAAATGAGCTCTTTATTGTTAGTATACGTGCTGCCACGTATTGAGTTGTAGAGGATGTATTGTTTTTATATACTAAAACAATACTAATATACTATAATACTATAGTATATTATACTGGGGTATAGTATTACAATAATAAAGCATTGCTATAATAATAATAAAATAAATTTTGTGACTTCCACACAGTTGGTAAGCCTTGTCTACAGAATCTTGATTATCAGAAAGATTTGAAAAGTATAATTGTGTGTCGTCAGCATAGCTATGGAAATTGTTGTTTCCTAATTATATTACCTTCAGATTACATGTACAAAGAGAAAAGCAGAGGCCCTAAAACTGAACCTTGTGGGAATACCTGGTATTCAGTATCGAAAGCTGCACTAAGATCCAATAAGACCAGAATTGAAAGGTTTTGTCCATCAGTGCTAAGCCGTATGTCATTAACAACATGAACCAGTGCTGCCTCAGTACTGTGGTTAGAGCGAAAATCTGATTGATACTTCTCATATAACTTGTTTGATATTATTTGACATGCATTTAATTTAACAGCTTTTTTTTTTTTTTTTTAATCTAAAGTAAATACCTTTTTTTACTTTATGTACTAATCAACAGGGACATCATTGAATGGTACAACTGTAACAACTGCAATTTCCCCCTGGGATCAATAAAGGAATCTGAATCTGAACATTAGTGTTACCTCAGGGATGCTAATGTTCACCTATTATCTTATTAGTGTTTGCATATTTTTACTTGCTTTTACTTGGTTTTCAATTATTACCTGGATCATTTTGAGTTTCAAACCTGGTCATTATTGCTGGTTGTTATAAGTACTGTAGTGTACTTTGGTACATCATGTCTTAAACCTATGAAGACGATAGCGGGCTATAGTGTTCGGGAGCTATTTCCTTGTTGGGTAATGAATGCAGATGAAAGATGATCTTTCTGTGTCAGGTGACTCTAGTCAGAGATTACTTGTTCTGTTTTACAGCAACTGTAGTGCTTGGCTTTTGCTACGCTAAAGTGTCTTTCTTTTTTTTTTATCCTAGATCTAGAACATGCTAGTTGTTTTAAAAATACAACCCAAAAATCTAGCATGGAATGTTTCATGCTTTTTCATGCCATTTCCTGAAATTTTATTCAGGAATATCCATTTCCATCCATACCAGCAATGCTTCTGTGGTGATTTTCCCCTCCGTGCGTGTCAGAATGAATCTTTACAAAGAGAAACAAAAGCAGGTAGAATCATGTAATGCAAAAAACAAGGTGTTCTGAAAAACTCTGGCCGCAGCAGAAATCAATTACCTTTTTTTTTCTTTATTTATTTGAGTTTGTCACATTATCAGTTTTGTTTGGGGATGACTCTTTGCCCATTGTGGCACGACTGAGGCAGTTTTGAACAGTATGTTTGTGTTGAATAGACAGAGTTCTGTGTCTTGGTGCCGTGTACTGCCCACACAGGTTTTTCTTGGGATATTTAAGCCAGAAAGTATTATTTTACAACAGTTATTTCAGGTGCGTTTAACCAGCGGGGGAAGAATCCTGGAAAACCCTGTAATACTGTAGCGATAATGCACTTCAGTAAAAGCATTAATGAAAATTAGTCAAGTAAGAATAAATAAGTTACTTATTGAAAAACTATTAGGGTACTTTGATTTACTTTAAGTATACTTTGCAGAAGTAAAAAAAACAAACAAACAAAAACCAACTAACTAAAAAAAAAACAAGCAACAGCTTTTGTGCTTGTTTTTGTAAAATGACAAATAATAAAAGACCATGGTAGTTACTTAGTTTAAGATTAAAGTTAAAACATCAGTCTCTATCTACTCGAAGCATATTGTAATGGGAAATTTAATCAGGTACTGTAACGAGAGTTACTTTCTGTCTCTATTTCAGTCTAATGAATCCAGTCTTATTGACAACAGTATCCTGAAAACATTATACAAATAAAACGCAGATTGCAGCATCAGATGCATTTCTGAAATCCATTCAAAACTAGAATGGTTCTTCTAACTGTCAACTGTAATGAAATTTAAGGCAGGAGTTGTGTTGCAGGGCCATAGTGATGAATCATGGGTCAATGGGTAATGGAGAACCCATTGAGGAGGTCTGTAATTTGCCTTCATCAATTATTCTCTTTCTTTCCATAAAGGAATAGCAAGGGAACTGGCCCCAAAATCTGACAGCAAGCTTAAGGGCATCTCAACCACGCGTCTAAATCCCAAACACCATCTTTGGTACGTAATAAAAGTCTATATTTTTGTCCTCTCTATCATGTCTCTTTCTCCTTTTTTTTTCCCCCTTCTCCCTGTTACCCTCTCTCTCCTTCCCATCGCTTTGGGCCTCTTAACCATTTAATTGCGCACATCTGGAATCACAGATGAAATGTGTGTATGAGGGGCAGTAAAAACTTTGCACCATTTGTTTCAGCTCTGTAGTCCCTCGTTTGCTAAATTGCTTGGTTGAACCACATGGTAATGTATCTCGTCTGTTGGGTAATAATGAGTGTCAGATGAAGGCTCTCTGTTCAAAGATCACAGGCCACTGCTCTCTTTCACAACAACCACAATGTATGGCCATAAGTATGCTGAACACCTGACTACATGTTCCAGTTGAGAATTTCTGCTCTTGAATGCTGACCATCAGTATAACATACCTTTGTCATAGCTAGGGTTCCTGGGTTACCTAAGAATTGGATAGGTGTGGTACTGTCTTCATCGAGTAAACATCATTGCCCTTTCTGGCATCAAACCAAAATTAACCTGAAGACAAGTAGCCAGCAGGAGTGTCCAACACCACCAAAAACAACTTGGCAGACACTGTTTTTGGCAGCAGCATTCTTGCCTCTGTCTCTGGATGGCTGCACTGGAGTCTCCAACGAATCCTCCAGTTATCATCAGCTGAATTTCGGTGTTTATGGGCCGTGTTTTATGGTTCACACTGGCTCAGAAAATCAGTCAGTGACCACTCATGTCCTCTTAACGGAAAACAGTAGAAGAAACTGTTAGCCGTTGTCAGTTTGCAGCAGCTAGCTACATTATATGGCCAAAGGTATGTGGACACTTGACCATCACACCCAAATAAGGTTGTCCCATTCCAAAAGTATAGGCATTAATATGGAGTTGCTGCCTCTTGTTACCCCTAGTGGCTGTTAGTCTCCACTCTTCTTTGAAGGTTTGGCACAAGGTTTTGGTGCGTGTCTGAGAGAGGCTGTGCCCAATTGAGTCAACAGACAATTTCTGCCCATTTGACTCAAGAGAGCATTTGTGAGGTGCTGTTGGCACTGATGTTGGGTGAGAAGGCCTGGCTCATAGTCAGTTGAACACAAGGTGTTCAGTGGGGTGGAGGTCAGGGCTGTGTGCAGTCCAGTTCCTTCACACCAAACTCATCAAACCATGTCTCACTTTGTGTGGAGGGGATACATGAACATCAGCTTTACTCTTTGCTGGAACTCTGATAAACAGTTCCAGACCATTATCCCTCCTCCACCAAACTATGCATTCCGGTAGGTAGTGTTCTCCTGCATAGTGATCTTAGGCTTGTGTGCAGTTACTCGGCTGTGGAAACCTATTTCTTGTAGCTCTCGAAAAACTGTTATTGTGTTGATGTTGCTTCCAGTTTGATGTTGCTGCAGTTAGCTTGGAACTCTGTAGTGAGTGATGCAGCAGTGGACAGTTGATTTTTAAGCTCTGTGCTTCAGCACTTAGCAGTTCGGCTCTGTAAGTATGCGTGGTCTGCCATTTCGTGTCTGGGCTGTTGTTGCTTCTAGGCACTTCCATTTCACAGTAACAGCACTTACAGTTGCCCGGAGCAGATCTGGCAGGGCAGAAATTTCACAAACTGAATTGTAACAAAGACGGCATCCTATGACAGTGGCACATTTGAGGTTACTGTGCTCTTCAGTACGACCCATTTTCCTGCCAGTTGTTGTCTATAGAGTTTGCTTCACTATATGCTTGACTTTATACACTCTGTCAGCAGTGGGTGTGGCTGAAACACCTAAGTCAGTCATTTTGAGGGGTATCCACATACTTTTGGCCATATAGTATGTTGTGCTGTCTTTAACATACAATTTTATTTTAATTATCCTAGAAATAGAATTTGTCAGTTGTTTTAAAGCGACAGCTGTACCCTGACTTGGAAGGTTTCATAAAACTGTGTAGATATTGGCATGTGCTGTTTTTTTTTTTTTTGTTTTTTTTTCCCCCACTCCTTTTTTAATATATGCATTCATTTCTTGTTGAATCACGCTGCCAAGCTTCTTCATTGGTGCTCATTCTAATGTATATGTGATTGTAATCTCTTTCGGGGCATCTGACAGGCCTCTGGTTTGTGAGGGCAGCGAGCCGTTCTCAGAAGAAGACAGCCATCCACCATTCTTTTATCTGCTGGCATTCCTCCAGCTAGGTGAGTATTCATGGCCAAAATGTGAGGACAACATGCATTTGCCAGCATCTGGAGTAAAACTTAGCTCGCTCATAAATTGGGGGGAAGCAGCATTGAAGAATGTAGGCTATGGTAATTGCAGCATGCAGTGACTCGCCTCTGGCAGGTTGCAACTGAAAGAGTTGCAGTCTCGAAGTAGAAGGCTTAACAGTATGACTGGACAATATTTTGGAAAAGTCACATTGTGGTATTTTGCTTTTGTGATAAATATTGCAATACATGAACATTTTTATTATTACTCACAACAGTGGTGCTAGATACTGTGATTTTAATATTTCTTTTTTATGTCTTTATTATTCTCTGATCTCTTGATGCTTGGAGCGACTTATGGATACAATGTCCGGCAAAGTGTAAAAAGACAATATGTTCAATGCTAACGACTCCTTAACAGAGTCATATAAACACACACTTCAATTGCAAATAATATTCATTGTTGGAATGCTTGAATCCTTTTCCATGAGTGTTTGGAAACCTGAACCTATGTGAGGGAATTATTTTAACCAGAGGATTCTGTTTTAGCCTACCCTAATTGCACTAATAATAAATATTCACTTAAACTTCTTAATTGTGTTTACATTGAGAGACAAAACTATAAAGTATACGCCATGACAGGGCAATTTGTAAGAAATAAGTGTAGAAATTTGGGCTGGGCAATAAAACGATAACAATAATGATCATGATTTAATTTCCTCAATAAAAATATGAGAAATGTTCAGTAAACGTTCAATATAATAGCCTATTATCCTATGTCTGCGTTCACTAGACAGCCCTAGTGGCATTTTTTACTGTAAGAAAAAACGCAACTCTACTACTACTGCTAAGTTTTTTGACATGATCTAAATCATGATCTAAAATGGGTTGCCAAGCATACTTGGGTGTAAGTGTCTGAAATGTGGGGATATACCTTGCCTGTTTGAGTGGAGCGACTGGTGGTCTGTTTTGCTGTGACCAAGTGTGAGTTACAAAATAAGTGGCATGCAACTGTACTGGCCCAGAGCGAACTCACTTCTGTCCGAACATCCTAACCAGCTAGTACTGATGAAACAAGACAATAAGGTGGAGCTCAGTGGCATTAACTGCAGTGTGATTGTCTCGCACCAGACAAACAGCATCCTCTTTCTTTGTAAGTCATTGTTTGTCTGAGATCTGTCTTTCACCAGAGAGAGTAAGACATATTCCAACCCTCAAACTACTACAGCAGCGTAGAGAAATCCAAATGTCTGCTAGCTTGTGTTTGAATACTGTGATATGCTCTGACATGGATGTGGTAGGAGTGATGGCAGTAAGGCGTTGTGATCCATCATTTACGTACCAAGCCAGCTAATGTTTGCTGTTTGCACTAAGCTGACATTGTTGAGAAACAGATTGCCTAGAAAAAAGTTTGCTCTTTTTTTTTTTTTTTTTTTTTTTTTAATGAATATTACAGAAATCGCAGTCGTGCTGTGCCTGTGAGAATGCTGCTTTAACCAGCTGCTAAAAACGTTCTCCCATTGTGCCATGACAGATTGGTCTGTTGTCATGTCCAGAACCTAAAGATTAGTTTCAGACTATAATTAATCACCTGGTACCTTCACCTTTGACTCAGGAGCAAAAAAACTTTAAATTTGAAAAATAAAGATTTGACATTTATTCTGGTAATTATGTCAACAGAAATACATTTTTTTTATTGCTAATAACATGTTTGGCCATATCACCCAGCTCTAGTAGAAACATGTTAAATCGCTGAAGTTTAACCTATAAATAGCACTATGACTTTTTACTAGTGAACCTTGTATTTTCACCATTGAGTGTTAGCACTGTTTGTGTGTTTTGACGTCAGCTGTAGTTGAAATACAGACAGTTTAAGCTTATAATAGGCATTTAAGATAAGATAAGTAAGATAAGTGATACTTTTTTGATCCCACAAACAGGAAATTCCACCTCCGCATTTAACCCATCCGTGAAATGAAACACCACATACACACTAGTGAACACACACACTAGGGGGCAGTGAGCACACAGTGCCCGGAGCGGTGGGCAGCCCTATCCACGGCGCCCGGGGAGCAGTTGGGGGTTAGATGTCTTGCTCAAGGACACCTCAGTCATACAGACATCATTTACTTTAAGTTTCAGTATTACATAGGTTTCATCTTTAAAGGGTTGAACTCTTAGCAGGTTAAAGGGTTCGCCTCTTAGCAGGTTAGTGTTCTGTTGACCTGCTCAGCCTACTGTAGTGAAGACGAACTGTGTCTAGTCATAAAGAGAACGTATGTGTAAGCCACTTATGTTCACCTGGCAATTCATCATGCGGTTGGATTACATAGGCATGGGTTGTAACAATAGCAACTAGACTTTTTCCTGAACTCCTTATGAAGCCACAGTGTCATTTTTTGGTCTTTCTGGAGAGGTTTATCACAAACTGCACATTGTCACTGAATGTCTCAGAAACTTTTAATGGCACATAGGATGGTAACTGGGTAAGTTAAAGAGTCAGCACACTTTTTTACTTTACTAATAGCAGAGAACAACTTTTCCCTTCCCTCACGGATATTTTGGCCATAGTGAAAAATATGTTGGATATTAAATAGGATAATATAGTCCCTTAACAGGAAACAAACTTAAATATGACAAAATGTGGTGCACATTTTCCTATGTATTTGGTGAGTTTAACAAATGTAAAAAATGGGATATAAAATGCTTGTGCGTTTTCTATGTCCTTTTATTTGACCCCAATATGTTAACTTGGAAAACCTAGTTAACCCAGACATTTACATACTGCAGGTACATGAAAACGATCTGATATCAGCATCAGCTCACGATCCCGTTTTAGTGCATCCCTACACATTACTGAGGTCTAGATTAACCATTGATTCCATCTAAAGAGCATTTGTGATTGGGCTCATTTGCATATTGTACACTTTTATAATCAGTATTGTGAGAACAGATGCTGCTGTAAAGACTGTTTTTTTTTTTTCATATCTCGTTTGATTTTTGTTGTTCTCAGAAGCTAAAATGAAAATAATTCCCTGCCACATAGATTCATTACCTGCTGTTCTACCCAATCACTGTGGGAACCAGCAGTACTTTAGGTGAACAGAACCCGTGTCCTCTAAACAGCAGAGGTGGTGTTTGACTCTGAGAGCTTTTATTTGAGTCCAGTTGATTTCTTTGGAACGGGACACCCAGATCTGGATGGAGGAAGAGGCTCACAGTAAACAAAAAGCTCTATCTGACTCTTCCTGAGAGGGTGCTCTCACTGTGAGCAAGTTGCTCAGCTTTCAATCAGCCCGACGCCCCACCGACACCCGTCGTTCTCCCCAGCCGCCCTCCGGGCAGGCCTGGGAGTGGGCCGCAGGCACCGAGTCCTGAGCCTTCAGCGTCTGAGAGCTAGCCCAGCCAGAAACCTCCCGCTGTGTTTGAAAAGAGAGACAAGAACATTTCTCTCCCCCTGTCAAACCCTCACTCTCACCCACTGCTTGGCTTCTCTCCTCTCGCTCATTTGTGGACACGTACTCTCACTCTGTCTCTTTCAGTCTCTTCCAATATCTGTTCTGTTTCTGGCCACAGATGTGGAAATAAAAAAATTATCTGTAAGGAAAAAAGGTTTTTCAACTGAAATACTTTTCCGGGTGGTTATCGAATGACATTTTTCATTCCAGAGCATCTGAACCACAGTGGCATGCATTTGTTGAGTGTTTTAAAACATGAAGTAGTTTTCTTATAATGGAGGGTGGGAGCCAATTAACATGATTTTACAGTGGCTACCTGCATTAACCTATGAATGCAGTACACTGAATCACCAGTTTAAGTGCACCTAAATTGTACTCGCAGTGTTTGGTATTTGTACACCTATAGGTGCACTTGGTAGGTATACAGTTAATGCCTTTAGCGCTTTAGCACAGCACTGACACCAACATGGAGATGCCTGTACAAATACCACTTTGCTAGTATACTTACTAGCTGCTCTGTTAGGCATGCCTTTTTTGGTAAAGGTTGTTTATGTAAAGTACTATGCAAAAGTCAGAGACCACTCTTCACTTATTTCAGTTGCATTTAAAATGGCCAGTTCAGGGTTTTTGTTGTTTTTTTTTCTATATACAGGAGATGTTACTGAAAGTCACCATCAGATAAACCGTACCGAAAGCTTTCATCTTTGAGAGGTATGAGAAAAATCCAGCTCCACTCTTGCTTTCAGATCTGAAAAAATCCAGCTTCCATTGTGAGAACTCAACTCAACTCGGTGGGTCTGAAAGAATGTATAGCTATCAGTAATTTATTACTGAGAAACGAATATGGACATAAAGAAAAAAGCTGTAAAATTAATAAAGCTGCTGGTGTTCTCAGACCACTCAAGTCCAGATCTCAACCGCACTCAATGTGTTTGGGTTTGCTTGGATCCTGAGAAGCAGAAAACTTGGAGTGAATATTGGAGGTGTAGAAAAATGCCTCTGCAGATTTATTTGAAAAACTGAAAGCACGTTTCCCAAAAAGAATAGAAGCTGTAAAAAAGAAGAAAAGTGGACACACAAGTTCTGTTGTTGAGGCTTCTGTGTGAAGTTTCTGTTGAATATGATTTCTGCTCTTTTTATCTGATGCAGAGAAATTAGCTTGTGCTTTATGGCTGTTTTGTCTGGAAATCAAATAATGAAGTATGGTCTCTGAGTTCTGCACAGTACTGTATCATGTTGGTGTTACCACTGTGCTAAGAGTGGTCTCTCACCTGGATAATATCTAGTCAGTGGTGGTCCTTTATTGGTTCATTCCACTGATGAATTTGGGACAGTTTGGCAGACAAATTCTGTAAATTGCTGAAGTTGCTGATGGGAGCCCATCTGGTATGCAACAAATGTCAACCTTCAGTAACTATATACCTACAGCATACACACACACACACACACACACACACACACACACACACACACATACATATATATATGTAATGTGACAATGAGAGGAGCCACCTAAACGCACTGTATATCACAGACAGATTCAAATACAGGGAAGCTCCTATAACACACAGCAAGTGATGTAAGAGAGAGTGCTTTCCTGTGCATTTCACTCAGGTGATGGTTTGACCTCTGTGACTGTACTGGCCACTCGGGAAATGCTGTGCCTCCTGGACGAAGACCACCAATGGAGCAAGAGCAACTCTGAGCCGACAGGCAGCGAGGAGGGACAAACGTGCAGTGGGCGGGTCACAGTTCGTGAAACGCAGCCAATCAGCTGTGTCAGCTCCATCCATCTGTTCTCATCTGATCCATGCCTGGTGGAGATAAAACTTTATGATGAGGTGTGTATGTTTTTCTTAAAACTAGAGGTTTCTGACTTCAGTTGGGCTACATTCGCATTACTAGGCTGTGTAACATTTCAAATCAGATCTGAGCCACTTTCATATGTGGTCCTAGACCAGATACATCAACGGTTTGTGACCCTGCGACCCTATTGAGAACAGTCAGACTGGAATTCGTGTTCTTTCACTGCATAGACACAGACACACCCTACTCACACTTCCATATTCGACACTGCAGAAGTTGCCATGGTAGGGAAAACATAACAGCAGCGGCAGCACTTCTGTATTAGAATATAGAGATAGTCCCGCTTTATATGTCTGGGATGTGGAGGAGTCGCTTATTTTAATGTCCATATTTAGGAATGTGTCTAATTTTTCTACAAAGAGTCATTCGTTTGGTGCAGCAGTTGCCATTTTCAGAAATGTGTAAGCTTGATAAGGGATACACGCTGTACTTTCAGAGAAACACCTGCTTGACCATGAAGGCATGTTGTACACATTAACAGTAGATTTGAGTCACTTAGGCTACATTAACATTTCAAGCCTCAATTCAGATTTTTTTGCACATATCTGATCTTTCTAATATGATGGTTCACATTCATGTAGGTGACTCAAATTAATGTGAATGAAGCCGTGTCCTGAAATGACTCACATGTACACACAGTAATATCATAGGAGTGAGCCACATGCATCACGAACTTGCTTGTAACGTGAACATAGCCTAAGGCCCAAGACCACAATCTGTGAGTCAATTGAGAAAGTTCAGCTTTCTAAAGCAGCTGAACCTGGTGGAAAATCTAATGAAAACAAATGACTTGTGTATTTGGTTTGTGCATTTGTGGTTGACAGATGGCCAAAGAGGAGAGGACGTGGCCTCTGAGAGCAACGGCTGGCCAGGAGATACAAGGTTTGGTTGACTGGGTCAGAAGTCAATGGGAGGCCATGTTTGGGGTCAAGCTGATTACTGCTGTTCAGTAACACCTCAGCTTATCCTCTGTTGAACAATATTGCACTGCTATCAATGTTTGCACTTCAGTTTGTGTGCGCTCTGTCCATGTGGGTTTTCCATAAGACTGAGTTTTTATCTGTGCATATCTTATCAACTGTTTACTAATGTTGCTTATTGTTATGTTAATTCACATCATTAGGAATGTTGTGGTAGTGTAATGACCGAGTGCCTTATGTTGCCTTGTTGTTTGTGTGCGGAAGTTAAAGGGTTTTGTTAATCTCTCAGGGTGGAAAGTCCTTTGTGCTTGGGATGTGTTTAAAGAGGGTGTTGATGCCAAGTTAAATGTAACATATTAAGACGCACAAATCACATCGTTAGTCATGCCATGTCACTAGTTTTCGTTTTTGTGAATTCTTTTTCACGTTGGGCCCCTATATATACAAACATACACTCACCTTGTGTATGCCATATTTGCGTAATTAGGTCCTCGTAATGGAATGTGTAAGTTAAGGAACCATGACTGCTGAGTGTGTCCGGTACCTGTATGTGTATATGACTTAAAGAACGTGGTAAGAAAACCAGTAACTGCACTGCATCATGTTGTTGTTGTTGTTGTTGTTGTTGTTGTTGTTGGGCTGATGACCAACTAGCCATTTTTCCTAAGACAGGACGCACGCTGATCAAAATGCATCATATATGTCGTGCAATGTATATCCCTATGATCATTCATCCTAACTGCACCTTGAAAAGCTTGTATTATTTCGGGACATGTGCTCAGAGTTTGCTTGTTTTTATGAATGGAAAATATAGTATATGAAAAATACTGTCAAAATTAAAGTGTTTTTGGATGTGCTAGAAAGTTGTAATGTACAGGCCTATTTATTAATTATGTACCAGCCTTTTTGAAGGGAATCATGCAAAAAATGGCTTTTTATTTTTGCTATCTAAATAAACATTGCCTATCTTGATCCAGTGTCTAAATAACGTTTCACTCTTTGGCAAATGTAGTCATGGAAGAATTAATGGAGCCGAGTGAGTAAGCCAGTGCAAGCTAGAACAAGCGCTTCGTTCATGAACATTTCTCGTTCACAACACACCAAATCAGAGAACTTCGACTATTGTTAATTCAACATCTTATCAATAGGATCTTAACGTTAGTTATGCCTCATCGTGTTTTGCAACATTTCTCTTTCCTCTTTGTGTTTCCAAAAGCATGTTCACAATGTGGAACGCACTCCTCTTCCTTCAGGCATGTGAAGCATGTTGCTGACATTTGTTGGGCGGTGCTATTCCATTGAAGTGTGGTGATATCGTTTTGCCTGGAAAGGGAGATGTAAGCTTCCTGCGCCTATTTGAATTTGGTCAGTTAACCCAATTTCCAGCTAATAGTGAGACCTCTCAAAAAGCATCTGTATAGACTGAACAACTTAAACGGACCAATTTATGTGTAAATCTGTCTTTTTTGGTATTCTAAGTGACAACATACACAATAAGCATCATGGAATTGAGTTTTTAATTTAGTTTAATAAATAATTAAGTATGACTAATTAGGCTCTTTATTAGCACATTTTTAAGTACTGACTATCAGTAATGCAGTCATATGCAAAGGTTTGAACATCCTGAGTCAAAGTACGTGTTTTGTAAGTGAAAATGACTTAACATCCTCTACAAGGTATGAACTAAACTATAGCTTCAATTTCAATTTAATTTCAATTCAATTTAAACTTCAATTTAATGCACAATTTCTTTCTTTTTTTTTTTTTTTTTTTTTTTTTTTCTGAGTTTTACATGTTGGGGGGGGGGGGAAATCAAGTGGAACAAATGTGCTGGACCTACACCTTTTTGTGTTTTATTTTTTCTCCAGTATGTTCAAGTCAGGGCAGTAAAGCCCAAACAAAGCTGTTTAATTCATTTGGTCAGGTTTTGTGTATTTCTCTAAGCAAAGGTTTTATTTGCTCAGAAAAACACAAATATTAGAGTAAATATAATAACGTTAATACAGGTAAGTAGTGTTTTTTATGTATGTCAGTGTAACTATTTCCAATCCTCTCTTCAAGGTGGTTTAGTGTCACTGGAGCCACATTTTGTTCTTCAAACTAGCTCATGAGATATCTACTTTTTTTTCCTTCGCAATTGGAAGAAGACCTTGTGTCTCCAGAATGGTAACTTTACAGGAGAAAGAAAAAATGTTAATGTAACATTTTTTTTCCTTCAAAGTACTTTCGGAGGAGTGCTGTCGCCTCACAGCGAGGAGGGTCTGGGTTCGATTCCCCGGCCGGGCGGGTGTGTGGAGTTTGCATGTTCTCCCCGTGTCTGCGTGGGTTTCCTCCGGGTTCTCCGGTTTCCTCCCACAGTCCAAAGACATGCAGTCAGGCCAATTGGACTTGCTAAATTGCCCCTAGGTGTGACTGTCTCTGTCTGTCTGTCTGTCTGCCTGCTTGCGATGGACTGGCGACCTGTCCAGGGTGTATCCTGCCTTCCGCCCGAAGACTGCTGGGATAGGCTCCAGCACCCCCCCGCGACCCTGACGGAGAAGCGGCTTGGAAATTGGATGGATGGATACTTTCGGAGGACCATTTCTATTGGTCGGTTTATTAAAATTGAAATTTCAACGCAATGCAAAGTGTAACTGCAGCTTTCAAATGCAAAATGAAAAAAGACAAAAATGGACTTTACAGTTATGCAAACACAGTGGTGTTTGAAAGTTTGTGAACCTTTTATCATTTTGTGACTTTCTATGAGACACAAAATATGGTCAGATCTACATTTAAGTCATAACAATAGATGAGAGCTCAAATAACAAACGAGAAATGTAGTTTTTCTTTTATTTACTGAATGAATGTAATCTAACTGGTAGGTAATCTAACATTTTTAATATCTTTGTTTGCAAATGTATCTGAACCTCTGCTCTCAGGAACTGATGTTCTTCAGCCAAGCAGGCCCTTTAACGTTTGTTCAGCCTGCATACTGAAGGAATCTTGGCCCATTCCTCCTTATAAAACTGCTTCATGTGCATTATGTTGGTGGGCTTTCTTGCATGAAGGCCACATCTTAGGTTCTGATACATTTTTGTTGGACTTTGATGAAGCCATTCCAAAATGCAAACTTTCATCAGCCTTAACCATTCTTTGAAGACTGTGGTGCTTTTAGGGTCGTGGTCTCTCTGTGGCCCATTTTTTGTTGAGGTTCAGGTCACGGTTGGCAAATGACGGCAAGCTGTCCTGGTCCATTAGCGTCAAAAACAGACCCAAACTGTGATGTTGCCACCACCATGTTTTACAGTTAGCATTGGGTTCTTAAGCTAAAATGCAGTGTTCAGTTTTGCCAAGCATAACGTCTCTTATTTAGGCCATAGTGATACATATTTGCCTTATCTGTTCTCAGGCCATGCGTACAGTGTTTACCTGATTATGGACTCGTGAACACTGACCTCAGCCAGTATAAGAGAGACCTTCAGATCCTTAGATATTACCCTGGTTTTTTTTGTGGTCTCCAGTCTATTCTACAACTTAGTTTTGAAGTCATGTTTTGTTGGATGAGTACTCTTGGGAAGTGTAACTTTGGTGTTGAATGTCCTCCATTTGTACACTGGCAGTGTATCAGTGAAGTGGGAAATAGTTTTGGAACCTCTTCCAGCCTACTAATTGTTGGAGAGCTTGAGAAATCTCATTTGACTGAGTCATGGCATGCACTAACAAATGTGTGTAAAGACCAGCTTTTGATGGTGAAGACTCGCGTTGATGTTTCTAAATAGGGTACACCCTTAAAAAGATGGTTCTTCAAGGTTTCTTTTTTAGTAAAGACAATGGTTCTATATCCAAGGCCATTCAAAGACCCACTTACTTGCTCAAAGGGTTCTTTGCACTATGAAATGGTTCTTCAGATGAAGCACCAAAAAGGGTTCAACTTACTATGATATAATGATAATGAACCCTTTTTGGTGCAATATAGAAAGACAGAAATATTTGAACACATCAGTGAAATCACATTAATATATATATTAATCTACTGATTAATCTACTGATCTACTACTATTGCAACAAATGGAAGCGTAAAGTGGTAAAGTGATCTTGACTTTGAGAAAGGTACTATATCTATAAAACGAAGGTTGACAAATTACTCACTGTAGGCCTCTGCCCTTCACACAGTTTGCCTTGTCTTAGAACTCTCTGTACCCCAAGGTCAGGTTCAGATAAGGTATCTTAAGTATCCTATTGTACCTTTCGCTGAGAGCATCTACAGCAGTTAAGGGGACATTCAGAGACACGTTTCAGAGAAAACTGCTCATTTAATAGTTTTGTTAAAGCATCACAGAAGAATGTATAAAATGTAATGCATTGCTTACTATTTATCAAATAGGACACCTATAAAAGTGTTATTGTACTGTAAGAATAGTGTATCCTTTCAAAGAGATGTGGCAAATGGATCTTCCATCCATCCATCCATCCATCCATCCATCCATCCATCCATCCATTCATTCTCTAAGCCGCTCCTCCCTCAGGGTCACGGGTCCTAAAGAATATTTGAAATAAAACAAATTTGCATCTTTGGGAAAATAATATTTTACTGCTCGTAGTCTCCAGGAATTCCATTGTGGTCTATGGACATTTTTCCTACAGTAAATATGAGGTCACACATATGGAAAATCTCTCTGTCATCCATCAACACGGGTAGGGATCCATCGATGTCATTTACAAGTACAAGTACATCATGTACAAGTTCTTTGGTACTTGCCAATACTGACACCATAATGAATAATTGACAGAATTAAGCAACTGTTAGTGTGGATGTTGGTGTAAATGAGTGTAATATACCAGTTAAATCAATAAAATCTTGATTTCAAATAAAGTTTAGAAAGAATGGGCTAATCTTAACTACTTTGGATGGATTGGCATTGCGGTGGAGAAATGCAGGTTTTGTTCCCCGTCAGTAAGGCGCTTCTGTAAGGTTGAAGTAAAGCGGGTTTTATTTAGTAGTTTAGATCCTCATCAGTCGTTTTAACTGCATATTGAATGCCGCCTCTGAAGACAGCTTTGTCTATAGACAATTTTCAGTAAAGCTATTTCATTAAAAACACGGTTTCCCTCAAATACCGAGCAGACGTTCTGAGAAACGGATCTATAGCAGCTTTGTTATCGTGTCACATTGTGCACTGAAACTAAAAGCAGGCGGTGATGTACGTAGGTGTGACAGGATGATCTCTCAACAGCCTGTTGTACAATGACAGGTAATTTTAAAAGATCAACATGTTATGTTTAGACCTCACAATTCTGCTCAGTCGAACAGTATAGGGGACGTGGTTTTGTCCACTTGGAAACTAATACAGGAAATATAGAAGTGGGAAAAGTGACCAATGACCACCACGGCATCAGCAATACTTCACTGTGCGATTGTAACCTTGTTCACTGGCAGCTGGAGTCACTGAGTCGCAGCATACGTATGAGTAAATGAGCATGCTATCAGGCCAATACCGAACACCAGTACTGATACTGATGCATCTCTAAACACGGATAAAACCAAAGAGCTTTCAGCTCAAATAAGAGTTATGGACCCCCATAGATTAGGAAATGGTTGTATAAAAAAATAACACTCGGCTGAAGTTACCATTAAGCACAATCAGAGAGATAAAACATTTAGAAAAGTATGGAACAGTTGACATTTTTGCCAGGAAGAAGAAGATGTCACCATACTGCCGCTATGTACAGTGAGAAGGGTGGTAAAAGACCTCAAAGATGATGTATCATGAATTATGAATTCCTTATAGCTCTGTTTACCAGAAGGCTGAAACTTGGCTGTGGATGGACCTTTCAGCAAGATAACGACTCCAAACGCACATCAGAATCCACAGTCTCCAGATCTGAACCCAGTTGAAAACCTTTGTATTGAAGTGGGCAGTCCACGAGTGAGGACTTCATAATATCAAGCAACTGGAAGCGTTCTGAATGAAGGAGTGGTCCAAGATCCCTCAACAACTGTCCTCCAATGTTACTATAAAAATGTGAATTTACAAAACAGTGTAAAAACAAAACCAAAATAATATGCAGTTTAACCCTTTGATCAAGCCTGAAATATCTCACATCACATAACGTGGTTTACAGGGTTGGGATAGCTACTGAAAAATCAGTAGTTAGCTGCTTTGCAGCTACTTTCCCAAAATGTGTAGCAGCTACAATTTAGCTACTTTTCCAGAAAGAGCAGTGGCTACTTTTTGAAAGTAGTGCACTACTTTTTTTAGCTACTATTTGAAAGTAGTGCACTACTTTTTTTAGCTACTATTTGAAAGTAGTGCACTAATTTTTTAGCTACTATTTGAAAGTAGTGCACTACTTTTTTAAGCTACTTTTTGAAAGTAGTGCACTACTTTTTTTAGCTACTATTTGAAAGTAGTGCACTACTTTTTTAAGCTACTTTTTGAAAGTAGTGCACTACTTTTTTTTGCTACTTTTTGAAAGTAGTGCACTGCTTTTTTTAGCTACTTTTTGAAAGTAGTGCACTACTATTTTAAGCTACTT
Source organism: Pygocentrus nattereri (assembly GCF_015220715.1). Lineage (NCBI taxonomy): Eukaryota > Metazoa > Chordata > Actinopteri > Characiformes > Serrasalmidae > Pygocentrus > Pygocentrus nattereri. The sequence continues at coordinate 2,069,630 of NC_051240.1, forward strand.
TTTGAAAGTAGTGCACTACTTTTTTTTAGCTACTATTTGAAAGTAGTGCACTACTTTTTTTTTAGCTACTTTTTGAAAGTAGTGCACTACTTTTTTTTAGCTACTATTTGAAAGTAGTGCACTGCTTTTTTTAGCTACTTTTTGAAAGTAGTGCACTGCTTTTTTTAGCTACTATTTGAAAGTAGTGCACTACTTTTTTTAGCTACTATTTGAAAGTTGTGCACTACTTTTTTTAGCTACTATTTGAAAGTAGTGCACTACTTTTTTTTTTAGCTACTATTTGAAAGTAGTGCACTACTTTTTTTAGCTACTATTTGAAAGTAGTGCACTACTTTTTTTAGCTACTATTTGAAAGTAGTGCACTACTTTTTTTTAGCTACTATTTGAAAGTAGTGCACTACTTTTTTTAGCTACTTTTTGAAAGTAGTGCACTACTTTTTAGCTACTTTCAAAGTCAGAATGTTTGTGAATCTCCACCTGACACACCAAACGAGCCCAACTGATAGTGTGAACAAGACACTGCATTTAATGATGTTCCAGAAAGAAACACACAATTGAAAAGTTGTGAATATACAAAAAATCACCACAAAGTGTAACCAACAATCAAACGTACACACCCAAAGGCCTGATATCCAACAAAAATTTAGACTCATTCCAGACTCGATCATTCCAGGTTTTTCCTAACAAAAATCAACAAAAATCAACAAAAATAACCGTATATAAACCACATATATAAACCAAACAATTTTTCTCCAGTTTCAACATGTCAGCAAGATCTGGACAGACATGACATTTGGAGTCCTTCGTCAACACTTTATCAGTGACCCTGGCTCTGTTTGGGGTGACAATCAGGCCTGAATAATGTCTCCACTGCTGCAGAGATGTAAAAATAACATATTATTATTATCGTTATAACAGCTCTAACACAGTTTTCACAATAAATGGTCTTAAATGCTGGCGTTAACGTAGAACTGCTAATTCACCAAACTTTAGTGCTGAAGACTGACGTGCAGACTGTTGGACATACAGCAACGCAGATAACGAAGTGGCGAATTAAGGTGGAACGGGACAGTTCGAACGAGAAGCAGGAGAATGAGAAGCGACTTAAGTCTCTTAAAACCACTGAAAGATGTTTTACAAGAAACTCATAGAAAACTGTCCTGGCTGAGGAGAAACTAAGCAAAGTAAGTCTGCGTTTTCATTTATGTTATATTTTTAGCCTTTACTAGCACATCAGCTCATACTGAGACTTATTTACAGCCAAGATGGTAAAACGGATTTAACGGATATAAAATGTTGTAGCTCCCCTGGTGGTCTCATTTGTGTTGAAAGGAAAAATGGCTCTTCTGAACATTTCAGTTGCCAAGCCCTGAGCTAATCCTGCTAGTAAGGGGTGATCAGAAATTATAGAGAAAATTATTGTTATAGCTACACAAAAATTCATAGACGCTACAGCTACTAGCTGTATTTCATTAAGCTGTATTAGCTACAAGCATTTGTAGTTAGCTACGGTAAGTAGCGCGCTAGCTACTCCCACCATCCCTGGTGGTTCATTACATATATAGATTTTAGTGTATTTATTGCCAATAATTCTAGAGTTGATATGAAGGCATATCGGTGTCAATGAATTTCAGTAGAAAATGTTGGAGTATTGGAAAGGAAAAATAGAAAACACATTTTTTCTAATAAAATCAGTATTAATTATAATAAAGCTCTGATATTTGTGTGATGTGATTTTGTTAGCTGCAAATTTCTATGTAATGGTAGGTCATGCTGTCCTGGCATCAGCAAATATTCATTCATCAGACTGCCAGATATTGAAGCATAATTCATCACTTCAGAGAATGTTTCCAAGTCCAGCTGCAACATTTATACTCTCCAGACAACACTTTGAATCGCACATAGTGCAGTCAGGCTTTTGTGCTGCTACCCTGCCTTGGAAACTCATTTCATGAAGCTCACGACATGCAGTTCTTGTACTGATGTTGCTTCCAGAGGCAGTTTGTAACTCTGTAGTAAACGATGCGACAGAGAACTAAATTTTTTAAAATGCTTAGCACTTCGCTCTACCCGCGCTGAGTTTGCATGGTCTAACACTGGCCCTAGTTGTTGGTGGTTCCATTTAACAATAAAAGCACTTACAGTTGACTGGGACAGATTTAGCAGGACAGAAATTTCCTAAACAGACTTGGCAATGGTGGCATTCTACCCCGTTGCCACATTTAAAGTCTCTGAGCTCTTCACTATGACCCATGCTACTTCCAGTGCTAACAGATTCCGGCGATTTGCTAGCATCGTGTTGAACAACAGAGGAAGCAAGGCCATCCTCCTCACTCACAAAGAGGAGCGGCAGTTACGCTCCCTTGGACTCTCGGTTATGGATGCCTGTGGTATCACCAGGGCTTGAGCTCAAATGTCCTGATGATGGGGGGGAATAGCGCAGGGGCCTGGCTGAAAGTCCACACTTGCAGTTTGTGTTCACGTATTTTCAAATTAGCAGAAGTTCAAAAGCTCTCATGAGCACGAGTGTGAGTATGTACGTATCTTTGTGGGACAAGTGGTTGAAGACTTTCTCACAATGTTAACATTCTTCACACAACACATTGAACTGTAGATATATACACAGACATATGCAAATGTGTGTTCATTTTAACACGTCCTCTTCAGAGAACACACCTATGCATTTATGGCATTTGGCTGACGCTCTTATCCAGAGCGACTTACAGTTTGATCATCTTACACAGGTAGGCCAAGGTGGTGTTAGGAGTCTTGCCCAAGGACCCTTATTGGTATAGTGTAGGGTGCTTGCCCTGGTCGGGGATTGAACCCCAGTCTACAGCGTAGAAGGCAGAGGTGTTAACCTTCTTCTTCTTTCGGCTGCTCCCTTTAGGGGTCGCCACAGCGGATCATCTGCCTCCATCTTGCCCTATCCACTGCCTCCTCTACTTTTACACCAACCATCTCCATGTCCACCTTCACTACATCCATAAACCTTCTCTGAGGCCTACCTCTTCTCCTTCTACCCGGCAGCTCCATCTCCAACATTCTTTGCCCAATATATCCACTATTCCTCCTCAACACATGTCCAAACCATCTCAACCTGGCCTCTCTGGCTTTATCTCCAGATTAATGTTTATTTGCTACATTTAGCATATTGGAGAAAAACAACAAACATAAAATGTGAAATTTAAGCGTGTCCCTTGTGAAGGGTATGTTAACTTATTTTGAAATAACTTTGAGTTAACTTATTAACTCTACATAGCCCAGTACCACTGAAGTATTGCATACGAGCACTAGCACTTTTTCCATTGTGCTTATGTCTGTTGGATGGACTGCTTACTGGAAGCACATGAACACACACCTTGTGAAGGGTATGTTAACCATATTGTTTACTGTTTACACCTATTACTTGCACAGAACATTACTGTTTACTGTTTACATCTGTTTACATCTGTTACTTGATGCACTTCATGAACAGCTGCTCTATATATTTGCACATACGCACGTGTAACTAATTTTATTTCAACTTTGCACATACTGTACATTTTTACTTGTACTTTTACTTTTTTACTGCTGTTTTTAGAGTTACTCTTATTTTCTTTTTTTTATTCTCTTAAGATTATATTCGGTGAATGGAGGAACAGCAAAGTAAGAATTTCATTGTACAGTGTAACTGCCTGTTCTGCTGTGCACATGACAATAAACCTCTTGAATCTTGAACTTCTAATACCTTTAATGTGACTAGGGGTGTTAAAACCCAGTACCACTGAAGTATTGCATACGGGCACTAGCACTTTTTCCATTGTGCTTATGTCTGTTGGATGGACTGCTTACTGGAAGCAAATGAACACACACAACTACATAAAACTGCAGGTGTGATCTTTGGACAGGGAGGTGGGGGGTTAGCTATTCACTGCTGTAGTCTGATGGGAAATTGTGCATTGTTAAAGGAAATTGCCAGGTCAATTGCTCACCAGTGGTGATGATGGGAACCGGACGTCTTACGTTTACACAGCAGATAAAAGTGACCTGAATCTGATTTTCTCACCAAACTCGATTTTATAGTTTGGCTGTTCACATTATCTTTTAAATGTGATGCGACTTCAGTCTGAACAGCTTTCAAACCGACACGCATGCGCAGAAGACAATGCTTCATGAGGCGGCCCGTCCAGCGGTAAACGGTCATGACAGCCAGAGAACGCCTGTCTCTCCCGGAGCTTTCAGATTCGTCTTCGCCAGCATCACAGGAGCGAGTATGAAGTTCCAGTGTTTGACAGCTGGACTCATCACCCACAGTGTGCTGGAGTTCGCCGTAAAAAGGGCGTGTTATTCGGCCCACGGCCAGTTCTTTGGTTCGTGTCCTCAGATTCTTTAATCGCTGCAGCCTCGGGTTCCTCCGGCCGAGCTCGGCCCTTTATTTCGAAACCTTTTCTGACTCTGAGGGTTTTGATGAGTCTCGTCTATTTTTATTTTTTCGGTGCAGAAACATCAGCCCAAATGTTTGAGTCTCAGCAGCGCAAGATTATGACGAATGTCGAGTTGGACTGACGTAAACGTTGCATGAATTCGGATCTGGCTGTTCAGACTGGGCTGCATTGACGCGGATGGGATACGGATCGGATTTCTGTACCACATGTGAAAGCGCCTCAAATCGGAATTGAAAATGTCAGATTCAGTGCGGTTTTTGCTGTTCACACTGACACACAGGCACACATCTGTGTCACATATGAGGAAAAAAATCAGATTTGGGCCCCTTTTACCTGCTGTGTGAACACAGCCTAACAGAAAACTACCAAATGAATGATCATGAACTTTTTTATTTTTATTTTTCCCAGTGCATGGCTGAGAGGTACATGTAAGGTGTTATAAGCCAACAAAACTTTTTTGGATTTTGGACTGAATTAACATTATCAGCATTACATATAAAAACACAGCTTCACTTTGGGCTGCATGACATTACATTGCCCTCAGCTATACTATAAGGTGCTGGACTACTCCGATCATTCAGGTTTACATTTTTCCTCCAGAAGCCACGTGGATCTAAAGCAGGTACTTACAGTAGGCCTAGACTCTCCGCTCTTCGACAGTTCAGCCAATGCATACTTCTTTGACATTTTTAGTGCCCATAAATCAGGATGTTGGCTCTAATGAGGCTGTTATGAGATTAATATAGTATCAGCGATTTTTTGGGGTCTGGTTGGTTTGGTTTCCGTTCCTGGGGGGTGAAACTTGATAATCTTGTAGTGTGTCTACTTTGCGCTGTTACACTTGTTGGCCCTCACAAGAAACCAGCAAGTCAGCTGAAACCCCCCAGTTTTCTTTTACTGCAGCTACTATTACTCGATTAAGACTTGATCATTTGATTTCAAATGATTGAATAAGACGTGCCTTCTCAATGAACTGCCAATGACGATGGAGCACATTTTAAAGGTTCCACTGGTCTCTTCTACAGTACGAAGCAGAGCCTGACAGACACATGTATGCACCTGCAACAGTGTATTTTAATGATTCATTTATTTATTTAATATTCATTTATTTGTAAAGATTTCTAGTTCATCTTTTTCCAGTAAAGTATTTTGGCGTCTTTGAAAGGTGTGCATGGTTTGTTCAGTTATTGTTCAAGGGCAAAGATTTCCCAAAAGTTCTGTATCATCAAATCCTTAAGACAAGAAGAAGGTCATTCAGGGTGGTTTGATGTGAAATGCTCCATTCTAGAGAAGCCCGAGAATTGTTCACAGTGGTGGTGATAGGAACCAGACGTCTGAAGGTCCCTTACAGAACGCTATTACACAGAATACCAACAACTACATTATATCATGACATTGCGTAAATATGAGATAAGATTTTAGGCTAAAAGGTGTTTGAGTGTATAAAGTTGTCCCCAATTGTGTTTTTTTTTTTTTAGTTTGACTTTTTTTAACATTATTTTAACCATTTCCGTCATTACATCTAAAACTAAACAACAGGAAACACGTACTTTGCCTGGACACTGTGGATAGTAAACTGGGCTGCAGACTTCACAACCTCAGGTTCCTACCATCACCACTGTAAATAGAATCTAATTCTCTAACCAGTATGTATGAACGTTTAGATCCCAAAGGCTGTACTATGTACAGAAAAATAGGTGGGATTCTGAAATGGTTCGGCCTTTAAAAACACAGCACTGATAATCATTGAAATAAAAAGCGGACCAAATGATTACTAATATAATCAATAGTGACAGTCCTGAGACAGAAGCTTGACACACTGCTTGAACCTTTTTGGCTTCAGAAAGCAATGACAACTTACGGCAACTTAAGATTAATCCTTCTGTTTTATTGCGCTCTCGGGACTCTTTTGAAGCTCATGACACAAACAATTTATTCAATAATGTCCTAAATGATGCCAACCAGTTCCTCAGTATTGTCCAGACTGAGACAGTAAGCAGGCCCTGTTTTTCCTCCAGACATCCCTATTGATTCGTCGAATAAGGCACATGTCTGTTTGGGCGCCGCTCATCCAAAGAACAGTCTACAGACTTGGGGACAGTGTTTTCACACCTTGCGTGGAATTGTGAAACACAGTACGCTGGTCTGGTGGAAGCCCGAGCTTTCTGAGGCAAATGTGATGAAGTGCATGGACTTCTGAGTAGAGTAGTCAACGTTCTTTAGAGCCATCTAGCATTACTGGCAGGCTTGAATAATTTCACCTGACGGAAGGCATACATTTCTCGCACGTTTGTTCAGCGTAAGCTCATAAACTAGACCTTTTTTTCATAGCCATCTTGCTCATATATCTACCTGCCTGCTCCTGTTTTGCTTTATTTATCTGAGACGAATGACTTTCAAGTGGGTGGAATCCAACACAGGAGAATAGGGTAAACATTTCTACCTTTGGCACTAAAGCCACTTTCCGGGCTTCCCCTCTCTAACAATAGCAGACTGTTTACAACTGAAGTGAACTGTGATACAGAGGTGGTTGCATAAGAGTCTTCATAAATAGGTGTAAACAGTAAGCACAGTGTAAGCTTCCTATCCACTCACAGCTTATAGCAACTTGCCTGAAGCTTAACATCACATAAGTTTGGTTTTAAGCAATGATGTCAGGCTTTTCATACCTTTACATAAATACTGCCATATATTACACAGGTCAGCAGCAGCTGTGTGAATTACACTACGGCAGCAGAAGAGATCAGCTTTATCACTAATATAAGGTTCATTAGAAGGTTCCAAAATGATGAGAATGGTTCATTTGGAATGAATTATTAATTGCATTAAAGAGAAACTCTAAATGGCTGCTTAATCAAATCATTCACGTGTAAACAAAGTCTGAGTGATTTGAAATGAAATGCTCCGTTCTAGAAAAATCTGCCAGAATATCTTCACAGTGGTGGTGACAGGAACCAGACATGCAAAGTGCCCAGTGCTTTTAAAAAACAAGTTATTACATGAAATGACTATGAACACACTACCTGGTGATTCTCCTTATTGTTAAACTGATATTTATTGATTTAAATTAATATTGGTCATATAATGTCACTTGTTTGCCTTTAGGTTGTGTAGTGAAACCTTATTTTTAAATAATTCTAAGGCAAAATACATTCTATGGACACTACACTATATTGGGACACCCCTTCGGCAACCTTCCGGTCACAGGGCCAGCTCCCTAACCTCCTTAGGGATTAGGGAACAGGCCCTGTGGTTGCTGGTTCGATCCCCAGTGCTGACAGTCCATGACTGAGTTGTCCTTGAGCAAGACACCTAACCCCCAACTGCTGTGCATAGGGCTGCCCACGTGTGTGTGTGTGTGTGTGTGTGTGTAGTGTTTCACTTCACAGATGGGTTAAATGCGGAGGTGGACTCTCCCTGTTTGTGGGATATCACACCCCTGTCCTCTATGTAAGTGCTAATGGAAGCACCTAGGAGCAACAACAGCTCAGGCACTAAGTAGCTGACCATGCAAAGGGCCGCCGAGTGCTAGTGCACATTGCTTATCCTCTGTTGAAATACTCACTAAAGAGTTCCAAATTTCCAAATTTCTTCTGGCGGCAACATCAGCAAAACAGCTGCGTGTTAGGAGCTTCACAAAATGGGTTTCCATGGCCAAGCAGCTACACACAAGCCTAGAGATCAAGATGCACAATGCCAAGCGTCAGATGGAGCGGCGTAAAGCACACTACCACTGGACATCTGGAGAAACATTAGAAATGTATTCTGTGTACACTCTTCTCCATCTAGCAGTTTAATGGACTAGTCTGGGTTTACCGAATGCCAGGAGAACATTACCTGCCTGACTGCACTGTGCCAACTGTAAAGTTCAGTAGAGGAGGTATAATGCTACGGGGCTGTTTTTCAGGGGTTGGGCTAGGCCTCAGCTCTAGTAAAGGGAAATCTTAATGCTCCAGCAGACCAAGACATTTTGGACGATTGTGTGCTTCCAACTTTGTGGGAACAGTTTGGGGAAGGCCCTTTTCTGTTCCACCATGACTGAGCCCCAGTGCACAAAGCAAGGGCCATAAAGGTTCGGTTGGGCGGGTTTAGTGAGTCAGAACTTGACTTGCTGTTTGCTTCCAGCTTCCAAAGAGATTACTAGCCAGGCATCTCGTCCAACATCAGTGTCTGATGTCACAAATGCTCCTTTGGATGAATGGGCGAAAATTCCCACAGACGCACTCCAAAATCTTCCAGAATGCTTCGCAGAAGAGTGGAAGCTGTTCCAGCTGCAAATGGTTGACCAACTCCATTAAAGCTCCTTGTGTGTAATGTGTGTAAGAAGATGTCCCAATACTTTTGTCCATATAGTGTAGTACTGAGACAGCACTTTTTCACACTTACCTTACTACTGTTTCACAATCATCAGTATTACCTATAAAAGCCGGAAAACGCTCGCTGGTTCTTCAGGATGGCGAAGGAAGTTCCTAGGTTTACCTTGTAGACACCGCAACCCCTGGATCTTCTCAGCACCACAGTCATTCTGAATCAGCAGCCTATGTTTATTTCGAGCCCACCATTTCACCTCAAGCCCCTCTTAGTGCTTTACGTCTAAACGAGCTCAATGTGTAGAAATTCTGTGACATCGGTGGAGTTCCCCTTTAACAGCATTAAACCCGGCTCCAAGTTCTAAATGAGTGCTCCAGAAGTGCAGCAGGGGGATCATTAGGGTTCCTGTGGCCGGAGGTGCACAGCAACCTCCTTTACACAGACTTCAGGTGTAATTCACAGGGTTAAAGAACTTAGACCTGGAGTTTAAAGCAGGAGCAGAGCTGCTAGCCTCGGAGCTGTGCTACGTCGAGCTGTGAGGGGGGGAGGAGGAGGAGGAGGAGGAGGAGGAGGAGGAGGAGGACGGCTGGGGGAATTTGGGGAAGGTTGCCCCCTTCTTCTCTGTCTCTCAAATACCGACGAGGATGGAGAGGTCACATGGTTCAACTTCAGCACACCGACTGGGTTATTAGAGAGAGAGGGGGCAGATGGTGAGAATCGAGCGAACGTTATAACGCCGGGATCCCGTGTAAAGCGCCAGAGTCTCACCTTGGCCAACCGCAGAGAGCAGGACGCGTTAGAGGCTTTCTGAGGTAGGTTTTGTCTGCGGTGAGCGATTTAAACCGCAAACACAGAGAGTGTGTGTGTGTGTGTGTGTGTGTGTGAGAGTCTCTTCAGACCGGAGCCACTGAGGTTTACAAGCGAATTGTTCCCGTGTCGAGGTGCTGAGGGGCCTTACACACTCCGAGGTGGCGTGTGTGGAGCTTCTAACGGCACAGCGGCGCGTCTTGCTGAACTTCACGGGGTGAAGTCTCAGAAAAAGAGTTCATTTCGCTGTAATTCGTATGAGGAGATTGTCGTGACGTCAAGCGGCTGGCTGAGGTAGTTAGTTAGGTGTTTTCTGATTGGATTGGGCTTTAAATGCATGAACCTTCCAGCGATTAGGGCGCTTTACGAGAGACGTTTTTCTGTGAGATTGAGATTAAAACACGCGAATAACTCAAATTATTAATTATTTTTTTCTACGTTTCTCAGGTTTAGATTTTTTTCTGAGGACTTTTATCGCTGAGCAGCTCAGCCGCCCCGCGCTTGTTCAGGTAGACTAACGCCTTTGGCGTCACACTCGTTCATCTACAGAATTCATTCATATAAATCAATCCTGTTCAGCTCAGGTCGCTTTTACATTTAGGTTGACCGCTTCCTTGCCAAAATCTCTGGTGTGCTCCATCACTCATCACAGGTTCTGGATACTACGTAAGGCGTTGTGAAGTAATATTGCTTTTTTTTCATATTTCATATTTTCCTGAGGAAAACACATTTTGGGGAACATGGAAGGAGCATGTTGTTTTGTCCACACTGTCCAGTCCAGTCTTTGTCTTTTGGTGTGTTTCCCTGCGTTTCACAGGCCTCGATAAGCGCAAGTGAATATATACAGTGACCAATACAGCAACAGCAGCTTCTGCTGAGAAATGAAATGAAATGACCCCCTATAACTCAAATAACCAGGGAAATAGGCCAGTTGTTTCATGATCCAGGACGGTTCAAAATTCCAGATCCATAATATGGCCAGGAACTTTTTTTTTCAAGTTTTCCAAGAAGCAGTCCCTAGAGATCTGCAACTGATAGCAAGTGTCACGCCCAGCACTGAAGATGAAGTTTCCAGTATTTGACTACCTGCATTGTCCCAGTTGTCTGTGGGAGCCCGTTTCTTTCTGACTCTGCAGAACTTGTAGTGATTAATAATGTAGTTTTACCAGATTCATTAGTCTTTCACCTGTTTTCCATGATGTGGCAAGAGGGCTTGGGTTTCAGTAAATCCAATGTTTGGTAATGCCCAAGTCCCAGATCGTAACTGATCTGAAGAATGACCGTCTGACCGTGACCGATACTTTCTTTTGAATCTGCTAAAGCCTGGACTGTCTGAATGAAACACGAACCTGATGTGGCAGGTTTTGGTCTCAGGTTTTTTCTATGTTCATGTCTGATCGTGTGCTTTGTGCACTGAGACACTGGGTTCTTGAGTCATTTGCCTCCCATAGCCACTGTTATGGTTAGTGGGTCGGGGGGTCATTCATGGTGAGCCTATGCGGCTGCAGCGGTAACCCTGGGTTATCTGTTTACACAACAGTTTAGGGTCTTTAGAACGAATATCCTCACTTCTCTCACTAGGCTGTGAAATATTTAGCCTCCTGGTGTGTTAACGCCTTTAGTGAGCTTCACCTCTTTCTTGAGTCTCCTCCGTCCTCTCCATCTCTGCTCTGTGTTAACGGCCTGCCATGACTTGCCGGCCCTGTCTTTGAAGCTGCTGTTTGCTTGCAAAGTAAGCGATGTTGACCTCGGGGGTGGGGTTGGAAGGGGGCTGTTAAGAGTAGCGGCGTCCTTTTTCTCCAGTATACCTGAATGCGAGCTATCTGTTCCCAGTTTCCTGGAGGTCTTGGAAAAATTAGCAGTTTGCAGTAGTAAATCTTGGCCCTGGAATGTATTTTTGTTTTTCCTTTTTATTTGTTTTTGTTTATCACTCTTCTTACAAGAGATGTGTTTGCATCCATATTTGGGTGATGCTCTTCTTTTTTTTTTTTTTAATATTCTATTCGATGATATTATCTTCCATATTAAAATAAAAACTCCTGAATTTGGCTCCTGAACTTAGTTTGTCCACAGCTAGTTTTTGCAGGCTCTGCGTACATTTCATGATGATTGGTCCAAAAGAAATGGCCCAAAATGACGTTTTGGGGTTATGATTTGTTGCGATTTGTTGTTTAAATATCTTGGAAAGCAGCGTTCTCCACAAAACCTTACCACATCCTACGCAGGGAATGTTCGATCACAGTTTTGCTGCGATTGCAGTATCCTTGCCTGTTACGAGGCCAACCTTCGAGAAAGGTTGAGCATTACAGCAAAACCACTGTCAGAACTATAAGAAGTCATACAGTTGCAGTGAATTGAGTAGATATGATTTTATGGAAGTGTAGCCCGTGTTTATACTAAAGCAGAATACCAGGGGCATTGCCTTTACTCTTATTATAACACACGATTTATTGTGTAGTCTTGAACCTCCTGTGGTTGGAGGCGTTTTTGTAGGCTCTGAATGGGTGGCTTTCTGACGTGTTTCAGACCGATTGCAGGACTGCATAACAACAGTCACAGACGTTCACCCTTACTACCCCAGAAATGCTCCAGCATGCTTGTCAAGGTGCTGGCTTGTTTGACGTCGGCTGAAAACTGAATGCTGAATGCTGAATGTTGCTGAGACATGCATATTTTGGTTTAGGGTTGGGTATAAGGCTAGACCTAGGGGTGTCATAGAGTTCAGTCATCTTGGACTAAACTCAGTAGTCAGTGGGGAAACCAGCCCTATGTGTCCAAAAGTTTGTAGACATCTGCTCATCTAATGTTTTCACCGAAATCTAAGGTATCAGTAGGGAGTCCTCCTCCTCCCCCAGTAAGCCTCTGGGAAGGCTTCACACTAGTTTTTGAAAGATTACAGCTCTTGTGGCTGAATGCAATTCATTCCTCACAGCAGTGTCATCAGATCATGATGTTAGATGATTAGTTTTGGATCATAGACATCACTTCATCTCGTCATTCTGGAGAATGCAGATGCTGATGCTTGCATCTCATTCTATTGGTGGTGCTTTTCTATGGAGGTTATATGTGTGTGTGTGTGTGTGTGTGTGTGAATGCACTGTATTTTTTTTGTACATGGTGCAAAATCCATAAAAGCTGTAATGGGAAAATGCTGCTCTTGTCACTGTGGATAGCTTTAGAGAGGTGTGAGCAGTAATAAGCACCTGGCCAGTGAAATGTAAGGCATGAGTCCTGTTGATTGATTTATTTATTTATTTGTTGCTGCAATGCCATCTAATGGCCAGATGAGTCATTATTATTCAAGGACTATTTGCACATTTGAATTATTAGCTGGATGTTACTGGTTTTTTAAAAAAACATTTTTGAACAAGGTGTCACCTCCAGCTACTCAAGGAATTAAAAAAGGCATTTTGGCTGCTTAGTCTGCACAAGGAACCTTCGCTACTTGCCTTGAAAGTGATTGTAATATTGATTTTTCTTAAGGAAGTCAGAGTTTAATGGAAGAAATTGTTTTCTTTAGCGAGTGTAGACAATAGATCGATAAGACTATACAGAAATTATAATATTATTATTATTATTATTATTATTATTATATTCTTTATATATTACATTAATAAAAATGATATTAGACTGTATGTGGAAATGAAATAAAAAGCATAAATTCTGGGTGTTCATAGGGTGGCTTGGGAGCCCTAAGCGACTGTCTATATGGCCCATATACATAGTCCTGTAAATTGTTTTATAGCTCTCATTTGAATGTTTTGATATTCAGTATCTTCTTGGATATCCATTGTGAGAGAGATTCAAGAGTATACGGCAAATGTTCTTGCTTGACTTGGCTTTTTGCTGAGAGAATACAAACCTAATCCCAAAAAGTAGGACATTACGTAGCTGCAAATGAATCTGCTTTGATCTGTGTTCAAACAACAACAACAACAAAAAAAAAAACACAGCACAATAAGGTATGTAGTTTTATCAACTTATTATATACACACCCAGGGTGATTGAAAAATATTAATTCAATTTCAAAATGATTTATTTCACTTGTAAACCATCACAGAACAATGCAGTAAATTGTAAATGGTTTAAGTGAGTGTAAAGTTTATGTAATTTGCTCCAGCTTTACAGACGACACTGATGCCATAGTCATATTCATTCCCTACCCGATTGAGCATGTTGGGTGTCAATGTACTCGCAGCTCTTTCAATGCACTTTTGGAGATCATCCATTGTTGTTGGGAGTGAAATCCTTAACGTACCCCCACAGAAAACATCACACGGCATGAGATCTGGTGATGTTCCGAGAAAACGTCATCAACTGTTGGTACCAACGCCAAATGCTCTGAGCTGTTAGAGGTTCACTGCCATAATGACAGTCAGAAACTCTATGACCTCCTCTTTCAATTGGTATGTGATTGGTTCCTAGCACCTTGTACACAGTTGTAAAAATGTGGCGCCGTGAAATCGCACATGCATTGGGACACCTACACATTACACCTACAGGAGCTTTTGTGATATTCCATTCTAAATCCATAGGTATTAATATGTAGTTGGTTCCCCCCATTTACAGCCATAACAGCTTTCATTCTTCCAAACCAGGGCTCTGTGTGGGCCAGTCAAGTTCTTCCTCACCAAACTCACCCTGTCCTGCCTTTATGGCCCTTGCTTTGTGCACTGAGGATCAGACATGCTAGAACAGAAAAGGGCCATGCCCAAATTGTTCCCACAAAGTTGGAAACAGAATTGCCCGAAATGTTTTGGTCTGCTGAAGCATTAAGATTTCCCTTCACGGGAACTAAGTGGCCTAGGCCAACCCCCGAAAAACATCCCCATAGCATTATTATCCCTCCTCCACCAAACTTTACAGCGCAGCCAGGCAGGTAATGTTCTCCTGGCATTCGCCAAACCCAGATCATCCATCAGACTGACAGATAAGCATGGTTCATCACTCCACAGAATACATTTCCACTGCCCCTCCATCCGACGCTTGGCATTGTGCTTGGTGGACTATAATGCTTTATTTGTGGCATGTCTCACTGTTTATTTATATTTTTTTTTTCTTATGCTCTCATGTTTTACTTTTCACTTTTTCTCAGTGCTGACTGGTCCCTGGTAACAGTGGCAGCATGAGTTGGAGCTTTCTAACACGCTTGTTAGACGAGATCTCTGACCATTCCACCTTTGTGGGGAAGATCTGGCTCACGCTCCTAATCATCTTCCGGATTGTTCTGACGGTGGTGGGTGGCGAAACCATCTACCACGATGAGCAGAGTAAATTCGTATGTAACACTGCGCAGCCTGGGTGTGAGAACGTGTGCTACGATGCCTTCGCACCACTCTCCCACGTTCGATTCTGGGTCTTCCAAATCATCATGATCACCACACCCTCCATCATGTATCTAGGCTTTGCCATGCACAAGATCGCTCGCATGAATGATGATGACTACCTGCCCCGGAAGCGCAGAAGGACTCCCTTGGTGCACCGCGGTGCCAACCGTGACTACGAAGAGGCAGATGAAATGGGTGAGGAGGTGCCCATGATTACAGAGGAGATCGAGCCACCTGAGAAGGACAAGAAGGTAGGGATGGGATGTGAATATCGATAATAAAATTGAAATGGTGAAACACAAATAGCCCAAATTGGTTTGTCTTTGTAGTTTCTGGGCTTCAGCCAAGATATACAGTATATACAGGTAGCGCTAAAAGATCAATCATTTTTATATTGAAATTGCAATTTGAAAGACTGCAGTTTTCCCTTCGTAATAGCTGTAACTTTTATTACAGCTGACATTATCAACCGCATTGCCTTAGAAAGGTTTAAGTGGAGAAATTGAATCTAGTAACACAGAGCTTGTGAACCTGTAGAGTAATTAGACCAAATAGAAGCAACTAAACCGCTTTATTTTATGTACATGACAACACATTTGCTGGCATTCTGGTAAAATGCCTCCATCATTCCAGTCTAAAACCAGAAAACCTAGATATGCTGGTATGCATGGCCCTATTTTATAGAAAATAACAATTTAAAATGCAGTTACAGAACTGGTCAGAAAAATCGCAATTAGATATTTTCTATCAGTAATTGGATTTATCAGTAGAAAGAAAATTATTAGAAAATTATCAGTAATTTTCTATCAGTGCAGTAATTGGAAGGAGCTGCTAGATTTTGTGCAACAGTTAAGAGAAATTATTTTATTTAATTAGTTTAATTCCAAAATGCTGTTTATCTATTTGATCTATTAAAATGACAGAAAACACATTTTTATTTAACAGATGTGATATTAATCATAGTATAGCATTGATGTTTCTTGTATATGTAAAATAACGCTTTTGTAATTAAACCTTTCAGTTTCAAACTGACTCACTTGTTTCGTTGTGTAAAAAGTAGGAAGCTAAAATAAATGATTAACTTTGAGGAGTTTATAAATGTGTTCGATGTTTGTTTGTATACTGTAGGGGTATCCAACTGCAGTTGTGGAGGGCCAGTGTCACAGTTTGGTAAGTTCCAGTATATTCTTGGAGATTTAGCACCCTATCAAAGTTCATATCAAGCACACCTGGCCCTAATATTCAGATGCCCCTGAAGGCCTTCCTTACCATTACTGATCAGGTGTGTTATAGGTTAGGGTCGGTGCTAAACTCTGCAGGGTTGTAGGTCACAAGGATTGGGCACACCTGCCCTTCTCAAGCCTGGCGGTTAATGATGAGTTAAAGCAGCTGTGTTTGTGAACTGTGCCGGACACCAGCTCTCCAGAACCAAAGTTGAATATGCCGGTTGTATTTTGTGGTCCAAAAAGTGGATAATGATTATAAATTTGTTTTCATATCACTTACGCTACAAGGCAACGGCTGAGTCCTGCAGCACCCCTGTGAAGCATGACGGGCGGCGACGCATCCAGAGAGACGGCCTGATGAAAGTGTATGTGTTGCAGCTGGTGTCACGTGTTGCCTTTGAAGTGTCATTCCTCTTCGGACAGTACATTTTATATGGCTTTGAGGTAGCTCCCTCGTACGTCTGCACCCGCAGCCCCTGCCCACACACCGTGGACTGCTTTGTCTCACGGCCCACAGAGAAGACCATCTTCTTAATCATCATGTACGTGGTCAGCATGCTCTGCCTGCTGCTGACCGTGCTGGAGATTCTGCATCTTGGCGTCGGTGGCCTGAGGGACACATGCCGCGAGCAAGCCGCCCAGAGGCGCTCCTTGGCTGGTCCTCCCCGCACCACTGCCCTGTGCCATCGGCTGGCCAGTGCCCCTCCGGGCTACCACACTGCCCTGAAGAAGGACACCGCAAGCAGGCTGAAGGGAGAGTTCCGTGACTTGGGTGACTCGGGACGTGAGTCACTGGGCGATGAGGTAGCCAGTCGGGATCTGGACCGTTTGCGGAGGCACCTGAAGATAGCGCAGCAGCACCTGGACCAGGCCTACCACAATGAAGAAGGTGGTGCATCGCGCAGCAGCAGCCCCGAGTCTAACAGCACAGCGGCGGAGCAGAACCGGCTCAACCTGGCCCAGGAGAAGAATGTCAGTGCTGCGGAGAAAGGTGCGTAGGAGCTATGCTCAGACCTAGAGTACCTACTGGGTCATGAGAAAGAGGCCATTTCATGGAAAAAGCTTTTTTGAAATAATAGAAGTCTCTGTGCTATATAAACATTGTTAATGGTGTGTGTGTGTGTGTGTGTGTGTGTGTGTGTGTGTAATGTTCATACAGTCCATGTAACAAAGCTGAAAAAACAAACCATTCTAAAATCCTTAACTGCGATGTTGCAGCCATGAACAATTTCTCCTTACTCCAGATGTATTCAGTTAGCCAAGACTTGTTTTGGAAACCAAACGTCTTTAGTTTTGCCCTGGACCCTTGAGGCTAATGTAGCTACCAATTAATGGAAGCTACTTATACCCTTAACACTGTGTAAACTACATGCTCATGTCAGTCTTAAAGCTACAGGACCCAAAAAGCCTGTTTATTTCTAAGGGACAAAAAAACTGCGAGCCTGGCCATGTGAAAATGAATATTGGCTGTTTTGGTGCATAAAACCTCAAATTATAAAGAAAAAAGACCAATACAAGAAATATGTGTATGGTGTTATGACTTTTTTCAGTAACCTAATTTGATCTTTTCTACAGATAAAAACAAAGACCATTGTCCTTTTCTTTCTTTTTTTTTTCCACTCTCATCTCACGTTTGTTCTATTCCCACTTTGCTTCCAAAGGGGTCCATTCTTGAAGCAAGTACGTTGCTGTTGACTTGCCTCTCCATCCATCAATCTGGCCTTCTATGGGACAGGATGCACATATCGGAGGGCAGTCACTGACACGAGGGATACTGAAGATGCGTGTGTGTGGGTTGTGAATGCGCATGTGTTTGTATGTTTAGCAGAAAAATGTGCCTTTCGGTGTTAAAGGGAGACTCCGCTACTTCACACTGTCAGGTTTGTGGCTCATCTGCTCTGCGCAGGGGATTACTGGCTAATATGCTCTGTGCTTTAGCGAAATGATCCAAAGACCATGCATCAGTCAAGCAAAGAGAAGGTGCTTGAGTTTCAAACTCTTACTCGTTACATGCCCCTGTCCACTTGACCTCTCCCGTGGACACTGTCATCTTTAGGGCCATTCCACCACGCTCAAATGTGCTGTGTTAGATGAAGCCCTCAGCTAGGCGGGGATTAAGTGAACCTGGGTTTTTTTTTTTTTTTTTCTCCCCTCAACCCTGAAACATGGCACATAAAGTTGTTTACAAGCCAAATACTATACTAAACTAAAATGCTAGAAAATGCTTAGTAATCAAAACCAGGACATTTGATTTGCTGAGCATGGAGTTACAAACTTCTCCATCTCTTACACCCCGAATATGCTAGAGTGCTTGTAGGACGTCATCACGTTACTCAGCTAGCTTGCTACTTATCATGCTAAATGCTACACCGCTAAAAACAAGAAAAGAAAGGTGGTTCACCACAGTAATACATCACAGTTAAACTTACAGACAAAGCAGTTTTTCTCAGAAATGCATGTACACTATGCTTTGCATGGCAAAGTTTGCTTTACTAGCCATTTAGCACGCTGAGGGTAACCTAGAAGAGGGCAAGTGCGCCGGAAAACCTGCTCTTTACTGCCCCCTTCTTCCTCCCATTGTAACGTAGGTGTGATGAGTCGTGACTCACCTGGCTCTTGATATTGCAATTAGGACTGTACATTTAAAATTTACCATGTCATAAATATGCTGTTGCCACATTCTTTGCCATGACAGAGAAGTAGTGAAATGTCCTTTTAATGTTGGTTTCCAAGTTACGATACAGACCTAGATGCCCTGTTCTGTCAAAATGAGACTTGTTTCTCAGCACATTACCACAAGCCAAAATTGACCAAGTCTTCCACTTCGAGTCATTCCAATGTATGAAAGCTCCATTAGTGTAAATACTTAGCAAACAAGGTCTGTGGTCTGTGGTTTGTAGTGTTTGTGTAAGGTTTTGTAATGTGTGCATACGTGTATGAGAGGCAAACTGTTCCTTCCTCTTCTTTGTGGTACTTCACATCTTCCCAGGTTTGATGCTGGGTCAGATCAGTGCCTTATGATTTTCCGACATTGACTGCACAGTAGGCTCCCTGTCACGCTGTCTTTGTATGTCTTAACAATGACACTAATAACAGTGCACATCTGAATAATGTTACTGCCATAAATGTACATTTGACCAGATTTGGACAGAACTAAAAAAAAAAAAAACCTGGAAAATGCTTGAATAATGTAAATTAAAATCTTTCATGCTGTCTAACTTTTGACTAAAAGGTCTATTTTACATTCATCTGAATACATTAAACCAGTTGTTACATTTTATTCCGTTAGTAATAAAGTCTATACCTAGTATGGGTTTCGCTGTAGTGCAAGTGGGAGAAGTGTACTTTGAATGTGTTAATTTTATAACTTAAATGATTGAAACTAAACAAGAATAGAAATGAATGCATTTGTGCTGTTTTGATCGAATTGTTGCAAATCAGCTGTGATTGTTTAACACGTCGTGCCTTAGCGTTTGTCCATAACCTTCTAATGTTGTCTTGGAATGAGCACACTAACATTTTTCAAACTGTGTCTTCACTTCTGCTTTTCTTTGGATGGATCTGCTCTTCAGAACTCTTCATCATTAAACTGGATTCAGTAAGAGTACTGCATCGGAAAGGTTCGGCTGTGTCGTTGTGGCATCTTTGTCGTTCGTTCTATGCCATTGTAGAAATTAGTTTTTAACTGGAAGATGTGCAATCCTTCATTTTTTTATTTTTGTTTTTTTTTTTGTTTGTTTGTTTTTGCTTTATTGGTGACATGGTACAAACTCATAATCATTTCTGTGCCAATTACACAGATTCCTGTGCATTGATACATTTTGTAGTTATTGTTCTTGTTTACTTGCGTTGAAAAATAAAATTGCGTATTGAAAACCAGTTGAGTATTTTTAATTTTTAATTTTTTTTTTGCCTAAATGACAAAGTTACTTGGATGAACAAGCCAGCAAGCCCCCCAAAACCACCCCCCCCCCCCCCACCATATCATTACACACACAATGTTTACTTGGATGTAAAAACACAAATTTGTTAATTGCATTGTTTACGCCATCTGACAGTTTAATGGTCATTAATACTTGCTGTTGTCATTATTGTTAGAATAATAAGATCATTCAATATATTTGCTCAATATGTAAATAGTATAACCACAATGAATCGTCTTAGTTTATTGAAATTTAGTGAAATCACATAGAATCCAATTACTCTAAAACTCGTGTGTCTTTCAGAGTGGTTTGATGCAATAAAGCTCATATGGAGAAAAATACAGGTTCTGATTTCTTACCTGTAGTGGTGATACGAACAAGGAATTATGATCGACAAAATATAGCCATTTTATTTACTATCCAAACCACCAGTGAACCTACTCAACATCTTGCATCATCATCTTTTACAAGTTGAACTCACCCAGGGATTTAGCTTTGCTTTAAAGTAAATAGACAGTTTTTTTTAATAACTGCTATACCTACTGCGTTAAAAAAGTAATCACTCAGTCAATTAGTTAGTACTCCCAAGAATACTGACTAGCCAATGGAGGGAAATCCATTTTTACTGACCTTGAGAGGTAGAACACTGTTCTCTAGCCATGAAAAGGACAACATATTTTCCTCTCTTTTAATGATGGTCTAAACCCAAAGCATCTTCACATCTTCATGTAGGCATTCTTTACTAATTGAAAATGAATATATCAAATGAAAAAATCAAATAGCATCAAAATACAAGCTGACGGATATGACAGGATCAAATGCAGTTGCAGTCCTCAGGAATGATGTTGGGCAGGGTTTCGTATTTGAAGGAGAAGCCTCCGTCAGAAGTGGTGGTGAAACGGAGTGACTTCATGCTCTCGGGCACTGGCGCACAGCACTGGTTTATCCCCAGCAAAGTGGTGGTGCGCTCCAGGCTGGAGCAGTTACCATGACAGTAGTGGAAGTTGAACACCTTTGGGTGCACGATCCAGTTGTCCCAGCCTAACTCTTGGAAGGATATCTCAATCTGCTCCCTCTTGCAGTCGGTGTTGATGCCTTCAGATGAAGGCCTCTGGAGCTTCTCGATGGCGTTTGGTGACCAGGGGATGCTCGAGGCCCTGCGGGCTCGATCAGGTGCATGTGGCCTGGTATGGAGGTGCAGGAAGGGAGTCTTGTCCTCCTCCTCCGAGCTGTAACAGCTGCAGACTGGACATCGGACCTAATGGGAAACAGGAGAAACAAAGAGTGATCCACCATTACGGCAGGGTTAGTCAGTCTAAGATGATTCAGTATAGTTGAATGAATCTTCCTGTTTTAATCTCTGTTCCTTTGTTTTGGCTGAGCTTGAGCCCATGGACTCATTAAGTATTTGCAGAGCTGACTACCATGTGGGTCTGACCACCACGGCACAGATCAGAGCCAAATCGAATAAAGACGAGAGAGAAGGACGGTTTTTTCAGCTGTTGTGGCTAAACAGCACACAGGAAGGAAGTGAGAGATGTGATCTAATCATGAAGACTTAACTGAAAAAACTGTCAACATAATTTAGTGGATTCATCACGTTTGATGAATCCACTCTTCCAAAATGCGTCAAACACCAGAAGGTAACTGCTGAAAATGAAAAACAGAAGAAGCTGGCTAACAAAACGGAAGTCTCAGCCTCCTGTTGATGAACACCTGTTCATCATTAAATCAGACCTGCAGCATGAATGGCCCAACTTCCATAGCAGTGTGGAGATGGCGGTCAAGTCGATAGGTGGTCCACCCATCAGGACTGCTCTTAGCCGGCTTCTTGGCCACCTGTAGCAGCTCCTGGTGCGACGTGAGGATGTAGAGGGGGGCGGGGGTTGCATCTGCAATGGCCTCACCAGCGTAGAACCAGAAGTGAGCAGAGGTGATGACAGACTCCTGGTTGTCCAGAGACGGCTGGAAGTAGTAGGTGAAGTGGCTGGAGGCCTCTGAGGTGGACAGATTTGACGTACGCAGACAGGTAGAGTCTACGAAGATAAAATCAAAGCATAAAAGATGTCAGCGCTTGCCTAACCACTTACAAGGTTCCACTTAGCCTACACACCAGCTCTGTCCTGACATGACACAGGTATTTATGAATCATCTAACAGCACCCTGTTACATCACTTATGTCGTCTCTGATAGCCAGAAACTCTTTACCATCTTATACGTACTGAAGGATTGGGAGCACCATGTCTTCTTTTGTAATGTTCGATTTTCACGGTTGCTTTTGAATAAAAATGGAATAAAATCAATTAAAAGTAAAAAAAAAAACAGCAACAACGACAATAATGTTGTTGTTGTTGATGCAAATAGCTATTTACAGCAGTTTAACATTTTAGGGAGGGAGAATTTAGCAAAACTGGAACATCAGGTAAAACGACGAGAGGTAACCAGCGTTAATCAAACGTAACTATGATGCAAACGTAAGATTTGTCTTCAACTATGTTAAGTGTGCATTACAATGTGCAGTATTGTGTTCTCTGTAGAGGAGGTGTTACCTTAGGCGTGCCCAAATGTTTGCATATGACTTGTAGGAATGATCTTCATGGGAAATCAGTCCCACCAAGCAGATGATTAGCAGACCATCAAGTTAGAATGCTTTTTTCATACATAATCATTTATAAGGAGAAAGAAAATAAACGTATGTTAAATTTTTATGTTGTCATTTTGTTTGAACATTGTGGGTTTAATTATTGTCTTGATTTAGCTGAACATGTAGGTAAAATACATCTTTTGAAGTCATTGTGGTTCATTATAATCATTTATTATCACACTATTAGGAGCTATTATGTCATAACCACTATGAGACATACACTATACTGACAAAAGTTTTGGGACACCTACGCATTATACCTGCAGGAGCTTTTATGACATCCCATTCTAAAACCACAGGCATTACTATGGAGTTGGCCCCCATTTGCAGCTATAACAGCTTGCACTCTTCTGGGAAGCTTTCCTTTAAGATTAAGTGACCCTTATTAGTCCCACAACAGGGAAATTTCACCTCCACATTTAACCCATCCATGAAGTGAAACACCACATACACACTAGTGAGCACACACACACTGTCCGAGACACATGACACATGACTGTCCGAGAGTTCTACAAGATTTTGTAGTTTGTGGGAATTTTTGCCCATTCATACAGAAGAGCATTTGTGAGGTCAAGCACTGATGTTAAACGAGAAGGCCTGGCTCACAATCTCTGTTCTAGTTCATTCCAAAGGTGTTTGATGGGGATGAGGTCAGGGCTCCAAGTTCTTCCACACCAATCTTACACAACCATGCCATTATGAACTTGGGCTTAGTGATGTAAGGCTTGCATGCAGCTGCTTTGCCATGGAAACCCATGCCATGAAGCTCCTGGGGCAGTTTTTGTGCTGATGTTAATACCAGAGGAGGTTTGGAACTCTGCAGTTACTTAGGCAGTACAGCATTGGTGACTTTTATGCATTGTGCGCTTCAGCACTCGGCGAGCCACTCTGTAACTTTATGTGGTCTGTCGCCTCGTGGCTCAGTTGCTGTGGTTCCTAAACGCTTCCACTTTTTAAAAATATCACTCACAGCTGCTCATGGAATATCTAGGAGGGAAGAAATGTTTCCACACTCTTTAGAATGACTCATTCTTTCACAAATGTTTGTAAAGGCAGACTGCATGGCCAGGTGCTTGAGTTTATACACCTGTGGCAATAGGGGTGAATGAAACACTTGAATACAATGTGTAAGAACTGCATCCCAATACTTCTATACAGTGTTAGTTATCAGTGTTTCTAAGTCAGGATATTTCATACGAGACCTAATTATATGTATATGTACTTACTAAGGGTAGCATAGCTTATTGATGCCTGATGTGTGGTGAGTCTACAGGCTTTATATTAATTAGCTTTTGTGTGGAATCAAGTAACATTCAACACAATTCAAACAATGTATTGTGTTGGCCAAAAAAATGCTCTTAAAGGGCTACCAATTCTAGATAGTGGATCAGGAAGTGCAGAGAATTAGGTGAAGGTAAGGTGGAAGTGAGGGCAGCTTTAAAAAGGATGAAGAATGGAAAGGCAGTTGGTCCAGATGACATACCTGTGGAGGTATGGAGATGTTTAAGAGAGAAGGCAGTGGACTTTTTAACCAGGTTGTTTAACAAAATCCTGGAGAGTGAGAGGATGCCTGATGAGTGGAGAAGCAGTGGACTGGTCCCCATTTTTAAGAACAAGGGTGATGTGCAGAGCTGCAGTAGCTACAGAGGTATAAAGTTGATGAGCCACACCATGAAGGTATGGGAAAGAGTTGTTGAAGCAAGGCTAAGGCGAGAGGTCCAGATCAGTGAGCAGCAGTTTGGTTTCATGCCCAGAAAGAGCACCACAGATGCAATTTTTGCGTTGAGAGTGTTGGTAGAGAAGTACAGAGAAGGTCAGAAGGAGCTGCATTGTGTCTTTGTGGATCTAGAGAAGATATGATAGGGTGCCAAGAGAGGAACTGTGGTACTGTATGAGGAAGTCAGGTGTAGCTGAAAAGTATGTTAGGGTGGTGCAGGACATGTATGAGGATAGTGAGACAGTGGTGAGGTGTGCAGTTGGAGTGACAAATGGTTTCAAGGTGAAGGTGGGGTTACATCAGGGATCAGCTTTGAGCCCCTTCTTGTTTGCAATGGTGATGGACAGGTTGACAGATGAGGTCAGGCAGGAGGCTCCATGGACCATGATGTTTGCAGATGACATTGTAATCTGTGGTGAGAGTAGAGAGCAGGTGGAAGAGAATCTGGAGAGGTGGAGGTTTGCACTGAAGAGGAGAGGAATGAAGGTCAGTAGAGACAAGACGGAATACATGTGTGTGAATGAGAGGGAGGCAGGTGGAAAGGTGAAGATGCAAGCAGTAGAGGTCATAAAGGTGGATGACTTCAAATATCTTGGGTCAACCATCCAGAGCAATGGACAGTGTAGAAAAGAGGTGAAGAAGAGGGTGCAGGCAGGATGGAGTGGGTGGAGACGGGTGTCAGGGCTGATGTGTGACAGAAGGATAACAGCAAGAGTGAAAGGGAAGGTCTACAAGACAGCAATGCGTCCTGCTATGATGTCTGGTTTGGAGACTGTGGCTCTGTCTAAAAGACAGGAGGCTGAGCTGGAGGTGGTGGAGATGAAGATGCTGAGATTTTCGTTGGGAGTGACAAGGATGGACAAGATTAGAAATGAGCAGATCAGAGGGACAGTGAAGGTGGAGCAGTTTGGAGAGAAAGCCAGAGAGGCCAGGTTGAGATGGTTTGGACATGTGTTGAGGAGGAATAGTGGATATATTGGGCAAAGAATGTTGGAGATGGAGCTGCCAGGTAGAAGGAGAAGAGGTAGACCTCAGAGAAGGTTTATGGATGTAGTGAAGGTGGACATGGAGATGGTTGGTGTGAAAGTAGAGGAGGCAGTGGAGAGGGCAAGATGGAGGCAGATGATCCGCTGTGGCGACCCCTAAAGGGAGCAGCCGAAAGAAGAAGAAGAAGAAGAAGAAGAAGAAAGGGCTACCAATTCTACCAATTTTTCAAAATGTCTGAATAATAAAATCATTGAGATGTAAATAAACTCATTCAGAGTGGTTTGATGTGAAATAATACATTGTAAAGATACTTACAGACAGATTTTCTTTATAATGGTAGTGATGGAAACCAGGAGTCACAATATCTACAATGTAAATATTGAGTTTTATTGCAGCTTCTGAGTTTTATGCGTATTGTTCATAATAGTGAAATAGTGGTGAATCTGGAAAAAAAAGTTAGCTTTGCCTTATAATGTCCTGCACGTACAGTGTGGTGTAAAAGTATTTGCCACTCCCCAGCTCCGTTTTTGCATATTGGTCACACTTGAGTGATTAGATCCTCAAACTACTTTTAATATTAGTCAAAGATAACCCAAGTAAACACAAAACACTGTTTTTAAAGGATCGTTTCAATTATTGAAGGAAAATGCTGCTCAGCCCTATGTGAAAAATGAAGTGCCCTCTTAGCTACTAAATCAATCAGTTCACCAAATTCAATTGACTATTGGGTTCAGTTTCGCTAGCCACACCCAGGTAGGATTACTGCCAAACCTGTAGAATCTAGACATCAGTTAGATAAAACCTGTCTGCTAATGTGAAGCAGGCTAGGTCTTTTAAAGCAGCACATAATGCCACATTCTAAAGAGATTCAAATACAGATGCGAAAGAGTTACAAAGCCATTGCTGAGGCTCTGGGTTGAACTTATAAATAACTACAGGCCTCACTTATAATATATAACTACATATATATATATATATACATATATATACATACATATATAATATATAACTACAGGCCTCACTTATAATATATAACTACATATATATATATATATACATATATATATATATATACATACATATATAATATATAACTACAGGCCTCACTTGCCTCTGTTAAGGTCAATGTACATGATTACACTATAAGAAAGACACTGAGCAAAATTGGCATCCATGGGAGAGTAGTGTGCAAACTGCTGCTGATCAAAGAATAAACAAAGCCTTTTCTTGCATTTCCCAAAAATCATCTAGATGACCCCCAAGAATTTGGGAATAATGTTCTGTAGACTGCCAAGTCAAAGGTTTAACTTTTTGGAAGACATGGGTCCCGTTACATTGGGTATAAAGCTAACAACGCATTCCACCATGAAAAACACCATAGCAACAGCCTAAAGGGGAGACCAGCTATGAACAGATCAAAAGAAACAAAATGAAGGTTTGACTTGAAGGCCAAGTCAAAATCCTGACTTGAATTGAGTCACTGAAATGCTAGTGTGAGAGCTTAAACACTCAGAAGACAATATCTCAGACATCACACAGAATATTCATAACCGTTTCATGTAATAACTTTCTGTGAGGTGCCTTTAGAAGCATTAAACTCTGGATATCTGATTCCTATCACCATCACTGAGAAAGATTCTCATTCTCTATAATGGAGAGTTTCATATCAAACCACTCTGAGTGACGTCGTTTACATCTTAACAATGCAAATAATGCAGAAAAATTGAAAAGTCAGTGGAATTCCTCTTTGACCCAAAACAGTCAGAACAGAGAGACAAAAAACAGAATTATGGTAGAGGAATGTATGAAACGTCATCAATCGTCATCAAGAAAATTTCTGGTCAGGAATTGTGGGTAATGTAGTCTTCTGAGTACTGAGGCCATGACAGAAAAGACTATGGAAGAATACAACGTTCAGATTTGCCAGTGCAGTATCTGACAGTACAGCAAGCCTCCCTCCAAGTAGATTTTACTGAAACTTTCATCTGTGTCATCTTGGCATGTGTTAGGCTCCTTCTGTACCATTATAAAACTGCCTTCGTGTTGTATTTAATGTATTTTGTTTCATTTCTTGCTATGAATGGCACAAGCAGTTACTTAAGGTGCCACCAGGAGCCCAGAGCAGGTAATTGTTACAGTTATACAATATGTGTATAAAAAGTGCAAAATTGATTATCCGTACAATTCATTTTCTATTCTCCCTTACAAAAGGATATTTCTCAGATGAGGAGGAGCCCCCATAGCGTGCCGCTTAGTGCCCCCACATTAAAAAACGTCAGATATAAGGCTGAGAATTCACTTCTTGTCTGAGTAAAGTTCTAAAACAATCCCCCCGAGCAAGACGGCCTGCCTCAATAAGCAAACAATTTAGCATATCCCAATAACACAGTCTCACAAACTTGATTTTAAAGTGGGGAGCTGTGTGATTTTTAGGTTCATTTTACTTTCTGAATGTAACAATGCAGTTATTGTAATGCTCAGTATTATAAAACACTGAGATTAATAACTGATTATCCCATTAAATCTTCAGTCAGGCTTCAGCAGAGCATAGTTTGGTGATTTTAGTAATATATGAGATGATTCTAGTGTATGCAATCATGAAAAACACCAAACAGCGCTGGACTGCTGCCCTCTAGGACACGAGATGAGAACCTCTAACCAGCAGAAACCCAGCTGAACCAACTAACCGGAGCTGGGGAACAGGATAACTTGTGAGGTCTCCTGATGATGCCTTCGCTCGACTCTGGTCGCCCTGCTCACTCTTGACGCTCCGTGTTGGGCTGCCCTGTCCACCCTTGCGCCAAGCGGCCTCTGCAGTGTGAGCAAAGGGGGCTCTTCTAGCCCGAGCTCCTCCAGAATACGTTGCTTCAACCATAGCAGCACCACTTCTCGAGGAACATCTTCTCCTGGGCAGGCCTGGGACTGACGGTCAATCAACACTGCCAACATGATCAGTGTACAGGTGAGCAAAGCAGGACACATGGTGTAGATCCCCATTCTTCTCCTCAAGAACAAGAAGACAGAAGCGAGGGAAGAAAATCTCCAAGCCAATAAAAAAATCCTTTGAAACAGAACTTTTGCTTGACCAGCCTAATCAAACGCTCTGCAGACTGTTACACTTGGGACAACAGGAATAGATTCTTACACAACTGTGTTGTACTTGTCCTCTGTCTGTTCTCTTGGTTCTATCTCTGTTTTCTTCGCTTCCTCTGGTTCCTCCTACGAGTGCACTGCATGTTTGATGCCAGTATTTGGGTTTGCGCTATCATTGTGGGCAGCAGGGAAGAGGACAGTGAGATAGACCAGTCTGGGGAACTTTTATAATACCTTGTTCTTGACCTTGGAAGGCCTGTAATGTCACAATGTATAAAGAGCTCCTTGTCTCAAAACATTTGCCTTTCTTACAAAAGTTGTACAGCAGGCTGCATTCAACTGGTGCCTTAACAAATCAATCACTGTAGCAAGTGTTTTTAATCATTGCAGCTGTAATTTATATATTGCTTAAAATATAATAAAAAACACAAGACACCTCAGCACTAATATGTATGCCTGAAACTATTTTGAAGATAAATAACTTAAAAATAACTTAAAACATAAAGAAATCTACAGCTAGAAACATAATCAACAAAATACTTATTAAAGAATATTATTGCTGCATTAGTGTGTGAATCTCTTTATCCCATCCTTGAAACATCCTTTTTCGTGAGCCATTCATTATAGATTATAAAAATGGTATATTTTAGGTCATTCACCTTGTTTCCATTCAGGCCTATGAAAGATCTGTAGTACTCCACATCACATGTTCAGCAGGCCATTACATCATCCACATTCCTGAAGATCATTGGAAGAAGAAAAGCACGCTCTCTCATTATTAAGTAAAGTTAAGTGATACTTATTTGATCCCACAAACGGGGAAATTCCACCTCTGCATTCAACCCATCCGTGAAGTGAAACACCACATACACACTAGTGAATACACAAGACACTAGGGGGCAGTGAGCACGCTTGCCCGAAGCGGTGGGCAGCCCTATCCATGGTGCCCAGGGAGCAGTTGGGGGTTAGGTGTCTTGCTCAAGGACACCTCAGTCACGGACTGTTGGCACTGGAGATCGAACCGGCAACCTTCCAGTCACAGGGCCAGTTCCCTAACCTCCAGCCCATGACGGCCCCCTAATGTCACAGACTGGCTTATGGCAAAGGTGTATAATTATATAATAAATATAATTAATTAATTATAATTAATATAATAAATAATAATAAATATATAAATATAATAAAATAATAATTACACCATTAAAGTGGGATATTGCCAGGAAAGGTATGCAGTATTGTGGCCAAGGCTTTGCAAAGGGAGGCAGCACCTCCTCGTGTTAAATGAGGGGCGTTGAGTTGGTGGAGCTACACTTTCATATCGATGTCGCTCAGTCCCCCTGTCTCTCCTGCACATCAGCACCAGCCTGTGATTAGTACAAGACTAATAACGCAGGGAGGGTCGTCTGCACGGCTACATCTCCGCACTGTTCACTGGCGTTAAGTTTCACAGACAGTGAGAATGATCATCAAAATCGCTCCACAAGGAGGCAGGAGTGTGAGGAAACCCGGCGTCTTCACCATCGCCAGTACAGCAACCGAGACCCCATGGCAGACCCCCTACAGTTAGCACTTATTCCTCGATATATCGCGATTTTACCCTCGTAATTTTACGTCTTTAATTTCTAAATATTACTTTATTCTCAAAGTCTGCTATTTTTATTTTTATTTTTATTAACAGCGGCCCTGAAATGCCGTCGTAGTTCTGTTCACTCAGCAACGTCACTGTGGGGTGGGGGGGGGGGGGGGGGGGGGGGGGGCATAACAGAATAACAGAAATGCCCTCATATGGTGCTGCAATTCGACTCCTCGATTAACGCGCCGTTGGGGTAGCCCGCGCTCAGAACGCTCTCATTTCAAGTTCAAAATTCAACGGAAACTCAACGGTTCAGTTCGGTGACTGTATGAACCGCCTCTGGAGTGGAAAAGTTGTTTATTCTTTAGTTGTTTGTAGTGTGATTGATACTCAGAGACACACTGTCATGATTGGCTCCTCCCACTCCATGTGCGTTTGTTTTGGTTCAGCCCCCTTGTTTGTTGACTCCGCCCCTGATTGTTTTCACCTGTCCCTCGTTATCCCTGTTTTATAAGCCCTGTGTTTGGCCTTTGTCTTGGCTGGTCTTTGTTTGAATCTCTGCTTGTGTTGTTTGTGTTGTATGCAGTGTTGTTTGTAGTGTTGTATGCTGTGTTGTATGCTGTGTTGTATGCTGTGTTGTATGCTGTGTTGTATGCTGTGTTGTATGCTGTGTTGTATGCTGTGTTGTATGCTGTGTTGTTGGTGTTGTTGGTGTTGTTGGTGTTGTATGCTGTGTTGTTGGTGTTGTTGGTGTTGTATGCTGTGTTGTTGGTGTTGTTGGTGTTGTATGCTGTGTTGTTGGTGTTGTTGGTGTTGTATGCTGTGTTGTTGGTGCTGTATGCTGTG
Source organism: Pygocentrus nattereri (assembly GCF_015220715.1). Classification (NCBI taxonomy): domain Eukaryota; kingdom Metazoa; phylum Chordata; class Actinopteri; order Characiformes; family Serrasalmidae; genus Pygocentrus; species Pygocentrus nattereri. Next base: position 2,100,511 of record NC_051240.1, read on the forward strand.
TTGTTGGTGCTGTATGCTGTGTTGTTGGTGTTGTATGCTGTGTTGGTTGTACTGGTGTTTTGTTTGATTCTGGTGTGTCATGTCTGGTCCCCGTTCTATCCGTGTTGGCTCATTGACCCTGGACTGTTTAGACTATGACCCTGGATTTGTCCTTAATAAACCCCGCTTATCTCTGCATATGCGTCCGCCTCCTCGCTCCCCGTTACACATACTATCAGTAGAGACTTCGGTGATTTAGTAGTTTGGTAACTAGTCAGCTCCTTTGTAGTGGCAGCGTAACCGTTTACGAGGGTGAGGTCTGTCAGGATAGTCTGCTATCCTAGTTAGCTAGCTAGGTAGCGTTAGCGTGCTCTAAGGCAGTATGTTCTTGTTTTTATGTGCCTGACACAGCGATAAATCTCAGATAATGCGGTAAGATAGCGGGTAATCCGGCTTCGCCTGGTAGCAGGTAAGCTGTTGGCTTTCGTCTGATACTGTAACGTTAACCTAAGTGAACTATAGTTAGCAAGTAGCATGTAGGAACATACAGCGGTTTTAGTGTGCTAGGGAGTATCCGTGGGTTCATTTGCGCCCATGAGGCAGAATTGGCCAATATTAGTTTTTCAACTCTGAGCCGATTACATGAAATCAACAAAACGTGTCGAGTGAGAGAAAGTAGGGTAGCTGCATTAGTCAGATGCAGACCTGCTGCCAGTCCTATGAGTGCATGATGACCGTTTTTGGAGTATCGGTCATTTAAGCGATAGAACTCGAGAGGGAGCGTGTTATCGCCATGTTACAGCTGTGGTGTTATTTTGGGTGTTTTATTGCTTTTATACAGCAGTTAGAAGTAAAGTTTGGGCCGAGAACCTGTTTTAATTAATTCCTTCTGCCAAATTAATGTGTAGTTTCATAACAAGCTGCACTTATATATTATATTTTATTGTATTGCACTGTGTAGTGTAGTTTACTGTAGTGTTGAATGGACTGTGTAGTGTAGTTTACTGTATTGTATTGTAGTGTAGTTTACTGTATTGTAGTTTACTGTATTGTGGTGTAGTGTAGCTTACTGTATTGTGTTGTAGTGTATTGTAGTTTACTGTATTGTATTGTGTTGTATTGTAGTTTATTGTATTGTAGTTTACTGTATTGTGTTGTAGTGTAGTTTACTGTATTGTGTTGTAGTGTAGTTTACTGTATTGTAGTGTAGCTTACTGTATTGTGTTGTAATTTATTGTATTGTAGTGTAGTTTACTGTATTGTAGTGTAGTTTATTGTATTGTAGTATAGTGTAGTTTACTGTATTGTAGTTTACTGTATTGTAGTTTACTGTATTGTGTTGTATTGTAGTTTACTGTATTGGGTTGTAGTGTATTGTATTGTAGTTTACTGTATTGTGTTGTATTGTATTGTAGTGTATTGTGTTGTAGTGTAGTTTACTGTATTGTAGTGTAGTTTACTGTATTGTAGTGTAGTTTATTGTATTGTAGTGTAGTTTATTGTATTGTAGTATAGTGTAGTTTACTGTATTGTAGTTTACTGTATTGTAGTTTACTGTATTGTGTTGTATTGTAGTTTACTGTATTGGGTTGTAGTGTATTGTATTGTAGTTTACTGTATTGTGTTGTATTGTATTGTAGTGTATTGTGTTGTAGTGTAGTTTACTGTATTGTAGTGTAGTTTACTGTATTGTAGTGTAGTTTATTGTATTGTAGTGTAGTTTACTGTATTGTAGTTTACTGTGTTGTGTTGTAGTGTACTGCATTGTATTGTATTGTAGTGTATTGTGTTGTAGTGTAGTTTACTGTAGTGTAGTGTAGTTTATTGTATTGTAGTATAGTGTAGTTTACTGTATTGTAGTTTACTGTATTGTAGTTTACTGTATTGTAGTTTACTGTATTGTGTTGTATTGTAGTTTACTGTATTGTGTTGTATTGTATTGTAGTGTATTGTATTGTAGTGTCATTTACTGTATTGTATTGTATTGTAGTTTACTGTATTGTGTTGTATTGTAGTTTACTGTATTGTGTTGTAATTTATTGTAGTGTAGTTTACTGTAATGTAGTTTACTGTATTGTATTGTAGTTTACTGTATTGTAGTTTACTGTATTGTATTGTAGTGTCGTTTACTGTATTGTGTTGTAGTGTATTGTAGTGTACTGTATTGTGTTGTATTGTAGTTTACTGTATTGTGTTGTATTGTAGTTTACTGTATTGTAGTGTATTGTAGTTTACTGTATTGTGTTGTATTGTAGTTTACTGTATTGTATTGTATTGTAGTTTACTGTATTGTAGTGTATTGTAGTTTACTGTATTGTATTGTAGTGTAGTTTACTGTATTGTGTTGTATTGTAGTTTACTGTATTGTAGTGTATTGTAGTTTACTGTATTGTATTGTAGTGTAGTTTACTGTGTTGTGTTGTATTGTAGTTTACTGTATTGTAGTGTATTGTACAGCACAGAGTTCTGTCTTCAGCTCTGCTCCTTTTCTCTCTGTATCTACAGTGACTCTGTGTTTCTATCAGTCTCTGAGCTCAGGACCGTCTTTCTCTCTAACCTGCTGGTAACTAGCAGAGACACTTTCTCTAGACAGACAAAGCTCTTCTGGTAAGTCACTCTGGATAAGAGCGTCTGCTAAACGCTGCTGGAAATGGAAATGTAGCAAGCAACTTGTTTCTACGTCACAGTAATGAGCTCTGCTCACTCCTGTTCGTTCTCCAGCTCTTTACATTAAATTCCCAAACTGTCAGTACCGTGAGCAGCTTTTTTTGTTTTTTACTGCTGTGGTTTTATGGCTGTCAGATCTGGTCAGACTGTGAAGATGAGACTTCATGTTTATTCGGTTCATTTCTGGCTAATTCCGGCATGTTTAGATGTTTTTCTGTCACAGCTGCCGACTGAAAAGCTTGCTCAGCGGTAATGAGAGTTTGGGAATTTAGTGTAGTCACATCTTCAGAGTCTGATCTAATCAGCTCTGGTCAAATGTGATCTTAGTATCCATTTTCTGTTTGTGTGCTAAGTAAGAAGTACAAACTTGTCAAAGTCGTTGCTTAGCAACGGCGTCTCAGCGGAGTGGATAACAGTTTGTGATGTTATGGCGAAATATCAGCACAGCTAGCTAGAAGGCCTCTCAACCAATCAGCTTGCGTGGCTGGAACTAACTGTTGTATAATATAGCTGTATTTAACGAGCATCATCCGTAATGAAAGACTGTGGACTATGGCGAGATATTAGTCTTAATGTTATTCAAAATGTGTGAATCTCAGTCCATCAGTATCACAGCAGGTTGAATGAAGGCCATGTGGTACCACAGTGGCAGCATACTAACCACAGTGTGGAATGCATGTCACCACTATTTTTTTTAAAAATTACTTTTTTAAAAGAATGTTTTTAATGTTTAGGCCAAACTGCAAAGTTTGGAGGTAAGAAACGAAACTTAAAAGCCAAAAAAAAAAAAAAAGCAAGATTACGCACACACATTATCTAGAACACAGGTTAACATAAACCCAACAGCCAATGTACTGCTTACTTATAAATGAAACGCGTCTGCTCTCACAACATTCACCTCAATGACGACAACGTAAATTTCAACTGGACAGCTGAGATGACCATAACGACATTTTTGAATTTTGAAGTTCAGAAAAAAAAAAAACTCTTCTGATGTGTCGGGGGTATCACATCTCACTTTTACAGTTCCCTCAGGCACATCTTCTGTGTCTGAAGCTTCAGGTTCCTTGCACACTGCAAAAAATACTTGTCCAAGGTAATGATGGATACTGGAACGGTTGCTAAGCAGTGATTGTTGGAGGAGATGAAGTGGACGCTGAGGAAAGACAGTACCAGGTTTACGATCGGGTGCAAAACAACGACCAGTTGTGCTGTACTGCTAATAAAGTAATCTATATAGAGGAATATTATGTCTTAAATTAATCTTTTGTTATATTCATTGTAGGGTGTGTGACGTCTGCATTATATAGATCCAGTCTGGCACTGTAACTCTGATCTCATGCATTTTCATTTGCATTTTTATTAGGATTTAGAGTCTCATTTTACCCTAGCTCTTTGCTTCCAGCACCATTTTTACCACAGTGCATATTAGAAATGTGAATAAGACAAACAACACATACTTTATCACATTTCTCTCTCTGTGTGTTTGTGTGTGTGTGTGTGTGTGTGTGTGTGTGTGTGTGTGTGTGTGTGTGTGTGTGTGTGTGTGTGTGTGTGTGTGTGTGTGTGTGTGTGTGTGTGTGTGTGTGTGTGTGTGTGTGCTTTGCAGGGTGACAAGGTTCAGATGAGCTGTGTCACAATAGAGAAGAGCCATAAGCAACCATGTACAGCTTTCTTTGAAATCTTTAGCCTAAATGCTACAAAAATACACTATATTGCCAAAAGTTTTCACTCCCCCATCCAAATCATTGAAATCACGTTCCAGTCACTTACATGGCCACAGGTGTATAAAGCCGAGCCCCTAGGCCTGCAGACTGCTTCTACAGACATTAGTGAAAGAATGGGTCGCTCTCAGGAGCTCAGAGAATTCCAGCGTAGTGCCGTGATCGGACGCCACCTGTGCAGCGAGTCCAGTCCTGAAATTTCCTCACTACTAAATATTCCACAGTCAACTGTCAGTGGGATTATAACAAAGTGGAAGCGATTGGAAACGACAGCAACTCAGCCATGGAGTGCAGTGGTGTAAAGCAGTGTAGAGCAGTGGAGACAAGTTCTCTGGAGTGATGAATCACGCTTATCCGTCTGGCAATCTGATGAACGAAAATGGGTTTGGCGGTTTCTAGGAGACGGCACTTATCTGCATTGTGCCAAGTGCAAAGTTTGGTGGAGGGGGGATCATGGTGTGGGGTTGTTTTTCAGGAGTCGGGCTCGGCCCCTTAGTTCCATTGAAAGGAACTCTTAAAGCTTCAGCACCAAGAGATTTTGGACAATTTCATGCTCCCAACTTTGTGGGAACAGTTTGGGGACGGCCCCTTCCTGTTCCAACATGACTGAGCACCAGTGCACAAAGCAGGTCCATAAAGACGTGGATGAGCCAGTTTGGTGTGGAAGAACTTGCCTGGCCTGCACAGAGTCCTGACCTCAACCCGACAGAGCACCTTTGGGATGAATTAGAGTGGAGACTGTGAGCCAGGCCTTCTCGTCCAGCATCAGTGTCTGACCTCACAAATGCGCTTCTGGGAGAACGGTCAGAAATTCCCATAAACACTCCTAACCCTTGTGGAAAGCCTTCCCAGAAGAGTTATGACATCATATTAAACCCTATGGATTAAGAATGGGCCGTCACTGAAGTTCATATGCGTGTGAAGGCAGACTAACCAGACTGAGTACTTTTGGAAATATAGTGTATCACATGACACAGCAGCTGTTGTTTTTAACAATATATTTACCTGAAGCCTTTCTCACGTTTATCATGTTTCGCTGCATTTGTTATCTGTGGAGACGACCAGTCTTGCCCACAACATATAAGCACTTTGACACATTAGCTCTCTCAGGCTCGTGTCACTGTGGAGGTTTGGAGCTGTGCCAGCGATACCCAGCTGTAGTCTGGGAATGCATTGCGCACGGCATTAGCTCATATACTTTCATAGAAAAAAGATCTTCATTGAATAATTGAGTAATATTTTTATTATGACTAAATTATGAGTAAAATATAAACACTACAAAGGTGAAGTTGAAGGGTTTAGTTTTAGTTGGAGTGGTATTATTCAAATTGGCCAGCAGGTGGGGTGAACTAACTGGTGATTGAATCCAAAGGCTTGAGGATCTTGCGGTGAATACTTTGGTTGCTGCCTTGATGTAAATGTTTCGGCAGTCATCAAAGGAGTAGGCTAAGAACGTCAGGTTTGACAAAGGGAAATTAAAGAAGAGGTTCAAGGTCAAAGTGTCACTTTTGCTCAATCCCAAAAATGATAAATTGTTATATTTCACTCAAAAGAATGAACTAAAATGAGCAAATGATGTTAAGCACAACATGCCTTGAGCAACATTTAGTTCCTAAATAATTTACTAGTTGTAACTGATGATTCAATGCGAGCTAAATATTTCACTACCGCCTCATTGTAGTGTATTGTTTAGTTAGATCACATGTCTTCGATACCTCATGTTCCTGGTAGGCTGCTATCTTTGACCCATGAATCAGACAACATTCATTCAGTGCCATGTCCTTACGCACGCAGCCCTTGTACACACACAAACAGCGTAGTTGTTTGGTTGGTTACAAGGGCCCACTTGCCTGGTTAGTCAAGGTGGGGGAGGTACAGAAGCACAGGGGCCGCCCAAAAAATGCAGCTTATTATGGCTCCAGCTGTCACTTCAAGGATGGTGCTGCTCGCCTATCACCTCCATGGGGAGTTGGTGAGGGTTAAAGGGCAGGAGCAGGAAAATGACACTTAGAAGTGAGGGAGAGCCCAACTTCAGAGAGGACAGGAAGCTTAGAGTAGCCTGCTGGCTTGGGCCCTCTTTGACATTGTCAGACTTGGTAGGGCACAGAGAGAGAGAGAGAGAGAGAGAGAGAGAGAGAGAGAGAAAGGGTCCGCCTCACCTCACTGGTGTAAACAGAGCTCCTGCTAATGCTGCCTGATCCTTAGAGGGCTTAGTGCAGTGGCCATGCTGGATGGGGGCTCAACGATATGCTCTGTTCTCTTAATTGGCCAAAGGTAAAGACTTTCTCTTTTCAGAGTCTTATTATGCCAATTAGACATTTTCGAGACTGAGGCAGTGTGTTTCTCAATGATGCTGAGTTAGAGCTAATTCAGTCTGAGCTGTTCTGGTGCTCAGTACATTGATACATTTTCATAATTCGCCTACCGTGTGACTGTACAATAGATGCACTGCCCATCAAAAGTTTAAAGACTTATCTTTTCAGAATGTTTTAGCATGTTTTCCTTTTCGGTTTGCAGTACTAATCCAATTCACCAAATAGGTTTCTATAGGACAGTGCAATATATGTATGTTCTGCCTGCCAAAAGTTTGGAGATCTTTCCAAACTACAGATCCATATCAGAAGTTTTATACTAATGTTACCATTTCTTGTGCATCTTGCATGCAAAAATGTTCCCTCATTGTTGGATTATTTTGGTGGTGCAGATCACAGCAAGACTTCATCATGGAAACCTCTGAAGCACCATGGAACCTGATGCCTGATCCAGTCAGATGTTCATGAAGGATTTATCCTAGCCCAGCAAAACAGTGTAATTCTTAAATATTCTTGTTAAATGTCCAGAGATAAGCTTGAAGAAGAATCGTGAGAGAAACTGACTTTCTTAGGTCAGTGGAAATGATGCCATCCAGCCAAACTGAAGCTACCTCAGATCAGCATGGCGCCCCTGCCCCGCCGGTCTTCCTACGCAAGCTGAGACGGGCTGCTGTAGCAACAGGATGCGATGTCCGATTAAGGGTTACTGTCGGGGGTCGCCCACAGCCAACCCTTCATTGGTACCGTAACGATGACCTACTGCCCTCTGATGACCAGGACTACGGAGGGCTGTGGATTAGGGACTGCCACCAAGCCGACGGTGGACTTTACACCTGTGTGGCCATTAACGCCATGGGGGAAGCCAGGACCAGTGCAGTGCTTGCCGTGTTGGACCTTGGTGAAGGTAAGATGAAAAAGAATTGATTACAGAGAGGAACTGGCTGAGTTGGGCTGATTTACAACAGAAATGTGCTGTAAACTATAAAAATAGCTCCCCTTGTTACCTTAAATGGTTTCTAGCATGTTTTGAGCATTTATTGCAAAAGTTGTGCTTTAGATTTTGATTAGTCAGCTTTCTTGACCTTTTGGCCTCCTGACTGAAGTCGTTGGGGTACTTGTGAAGCAGTTAACCAGGTGCAACTTAACCGCAATTTCTATGCAACATATTGCATAATTACATGGTACAAAGCTACCAAAATGGAAAAAAGCCATCCCATTTGGGGAATAAAGTAACCACAGGGGACTGATGAAGCAGAATTTACTGCCATGACTTCATTAGCTGAGCATGCTACCAATAACTACCACTACCACTAAGTGGTACCCAAATAAGGACTTTATGACTAAGCAGTTTATGTCTGTAGGAAAGATTAAATCACCTGTGTAGTCAACAAAAATGTTCCAAAATGGACTTTTTTGATACAGATTTTATGCTTGGTCAGAGAAAGGGCTACAGAAAACTGATATTTTCTCAGAAGGATGCAATTTTCTTATACTAATACAGTTTTCTCTGTGATGTTTCTTGGCCCCCTGAACTACGATATTGTAGTCTAAAGTAGACTGAAATTATTGCTCAATTCATGCTGAAAACAACATAATCCTGCACATTTAATTGGTGTCACTAAATTATAATAACGTTGCTGCTATAACTGTACACATCATCAAAGCTATTGTATAATAGGACTACAACAAACGACTAAATTGATAGTCGATTAATCAATTACTGAAACAAATAACAGTTTGGATTTGAATCAGTGCATTTCCGAATAACTCTTAAGTAGCTGTTAGCTTTTAAATTTGGCTTTTTTGTTTGCTTTCTGCTGTCTGTCCTCTCCCTGTTGCAATTTAATGGTACAGTCACGGGTCTTAATTGAAAGGGAGGAAGTTCAGTATCTCTGCATGCTCCTGTAAGAGGCTCGCTCTCCTCAGGGCAGATAAACACAGCTGATGCGCTCGGATGAAGCGGTGAGGAAAGTGAACGTTTGTGGCAAACTTCTCCATGAACAGTTAAATGAACGATTTTCTGTAAACATTTCATTTTATCTAGCTGCCTGAGTACTACCTCCTGAAACTGTTCGCGAGGGGTGGCGACCGTTATCCGAATGAAACGCGCTGGTGGCCTGGACGTTAAGACAACAACGCAGTGTTTAAAAGTTTTGAAAGAGAAAACGTTAACAGCTCACAGGGTTAGACGGCCTTTAACACTTTAACTAGCTCACTAGCACAACTATCGCCACGTCCCAAACCACATCTTTTGTACTCCTGTACTTCATATATAATATATATATATATAATATATGCGCTATTTTTGCGCACCATTTGGAGTGCTTGTATGTGGTACGGGACGGGGCATATCTTACAGAGATTAGTCTTCTTCACTCAGTGAGTCGGCAAGTTTCCTTCTCAGATGCTCCGACATGGAGGATGTGCTCCCATGCCCGTTGAAGTCCATCCATCCATCCATCCATTTTCTAAGCCGCTTCTCCGTCAGGGTCGCAGGGGGGTGCTGGAGCCTATCCCAGCAGTCTTCGGGCGAAAGGCAGGATACACCCTGGACAGGTCGCCAGTCCATCGCAGGGCAGACACACAGACACAGACAGTCACAGTCACTCACACCCTCACACCTAGGGACAATTTAGCACACCCAATTGGCCTGACTGCATGTCTTTGGACTGTGGGAGGAACCCACGCAGACACGGGGAGAACATGCGAACTCCACACAGAGAGGACCCCGGTCTCCCGGCCGGGGAATCGAACCCAGGCCCTCCTTGCTGTGAGGCGACAGCGCTACCCACCACGCCACCATGCCGCCCAGTTGAAGTCGACTTTACAAATAGCAAAACTGGCAACCTGTTTATTGTGAAAAGCTCCCACACTTTGGAAGATCCATTTTTTGAGACTACAATTGCACTTTAGTTAACTCTCCAGTAAAAAGCAATGATAAAAAAACATTCCTAGTGAGTGGGAGAAAGACGTGTGATGACATCAGCAACTTATCAACTTATATAATTAAATTAGCTGACAACTAATTTGGTCGTCGATTTGAGTTGACTAAGTCGAATAATCATTGCACCCCTATTGTATGAGACCAGCTATTTGTGGTCTATAGTGCCTGGTAGCTTGCACGTAGTAATAGTCCTATTCCAACTACTTAACAACCCTATAATTGAAATGACACAGTGGTATTTGGGGGGGCAGTTAGCAATAAGCAGCACCGCAGAAGGTGATGTGGGAAAAATTTTGAAAATGCCATTAATTAATGAATAAATTCACTCACTCATGTTTGACGCATGCATTGATTTCTAAAGGTTAAGACACTGAAAAGAATTTAGTTTGAAGGCAAGAATCTTCCAAGCCAACTGTGTTCTTGTTGTGTTTTGAAATAGTTAGAGGAGCACATAAAAATCGCACATGCATACACCCCCTCACACACACTGAGCTGGGTGAAAGTCCGCTCTGTGTCAGTCGGCTGCCGTGACTATGCAGGGCCTTCAGCTGTCAGAACACTCAGCACCTCTGTTGCTGTCTTTGGTCTCTCTCTCTTTCTCACTCACTCCTCCCCCTCTGTGTCTGAGGTTATTTACAGCGTGGAATGTGCCAGGTCTCGAGTTACAGCCCTACTGTCACTCTGCCACACATCATACACAATTATAGCTCCTACGCTGCTGAGCTGCCGTTGTGCTTGTGGAGTCTACATCGCTGACGAGCTTGGAACATGTGCACAGGCGGGGAGAGCAGGCATAACTCAGCCCAGTTGATTTTAGGCAATATTTATTCCCATAACGCCAGATGAAAAAAATGGGCAAATCAAAAAACACCATGCATTGCATCTTGGTTTAGATGGCACCACTGATTTTGCCTCACAGAGAATAATCTCACTTAGTGTATTTCCTCAACATGCAAGCCATATGCCACTCCTGAAAGAGTTTATATTACCTGCTGTACAGGCATCTGCTCATGGATTATAAAATCAAGCATAAACAATGGGATTTCTTTCATTTTGCCAAAGGCTGAAGTTTACAATATAATGCCTGTGGATTAGTTTTAGCAGAGAAGCTTATTTAAATTGAATGAAATCTGTGGTGCTTAAGGCACTTAAGTCAGTGTGATGGGAACGTTTTGAAGGCGTTTAAGCAGGTCTAAACACAAGCATGTGAATTGTGAGGTGGTTTGCCACCATAGCTGTGTACTAACGCTTTTCACACGCTTTGTCCTCCATGCCTCTCACTTCTGAAATCATGACGCCTTTTCCTTTAGTAGTGTGATGTACTTTTGAGTGAAACATGATATCAGGGAGGAGGATGATGGGAGTAGGATATGAAAAAAGATATTATTGGTTTTCCCCAAGAAGCCTTTAAATCACATGATGTAGAGAACCACGCTTAATATAAACGCAAGCATTAATTAATTAATAACATTTAATGTTGATTGTAAAATGCTGGCATTAGCGGTACTTAGAAGAAAGAGCAGTAAAACTGGGGGAAATAAGCAGATGCTGCATGGATGTTAGAGAAGCATGAAATATTAGTATAGTCATGACACTAAAAAGGTCATTTTACAATTTTTTAAAAAAAAGACAACCGTTCAGACTGTACACTGTTATACACATATCAAAATAAGTGATTTTACTGCAGCGTTTTAGACGGGTAATAATCAGATCAGTCAAACTGGATCATAAGTCAGGGTTACATGCACTGTAAAATGGTCATTTGACACAAAATACGTCACGCAAGCTAAATATATCAGTGTGAAATATCACAGTGTAGTGATGTTACTGTAGCATTAATTGAAAGCATACATAGTATTGGTGCATAGTCAACTTTAGAGTATGCAGACAGGAGCAGGGGATCAAAAACAGGAGTGTGAAACCCCTAGTGTGTGCTGTTACATCAAACCCTTGAACCCCTGGCTTATTCACTTATTAATCTTAAGACTTAATCAGTAACTACTGTGATCTACTTGACAACTACGGTGAACATTTTTGTATGAACTCAGAAAACCTTTGTTCATGCTAGTTTCCCAAGTGTTTTACTGAAGGGCAGTACTAAAGATCAAGTGATCCTCTGCCGTAATCTTCTGGTATTAGTGAAAGCAAGGCCTAAGTGGTGTTCACTGGGGGTGTATTATGAACCACTCAAAATAGACCACTGGGCTCCCCCGTCAGCAGGCAGAGTTGTGAGGTATCTAGCAGATATCCACGGTTGGGGTAAGAAAGCCACTAGGGAAGGGAAGAATTTTTCCGGTTTAGTCAATGGGAAAGCTCAGTCGCCCCTAAAGGAATATACATGACTTGAGGATAAGATAGGCAGGTGGGGAGCCATGATTCGGAAAGAACTGTTGGATGCTCGGAAGGCATTGAGAAGTGTGAGGAGGGAAAAGACGGATGCCTCCAGCAAGAAGAAACACAGGGGTGAGTTGTGTTTCTGGAACACCATCCAGGCAAAATGTGTAAGCAAGCTCTATGAGCAAACCATGCTTGAACATGGGTTTTCTACCAGTTTTTAGCTGACACTTGATAGAGTTTAGGACCAATTCATTCAATTTCTTCCATTTGTAATTCTGTAGACTACAGGACACGGAGTGTCAAGACATTTCTGACTGTATACTGAATGTCAACAGAGATGATATGAATTTATCAAGAATTACAAAGTGTGTATAAAGGAGGATTTGACTAGGATTTGACTAGGATTTGACTTTTATCACATATCGTCACGGACATACTATCCTTGTCACTCCAAATCTTCGTAGTTTTTCCTCACTTGAAACTAACAGATCCCCTGTATGTTCTTTGAACATTTCACAAGGGGCTTTGAGCATTTTCCCCTGTAACGGTACCAGTTTATGAAATTTTGCCTACCTTTGTGGTTGCAAGGAAGCTCTGTAGGATGAAACCATTCAAAGTGGTAAGAAAGCTACTTGTACATAGGTTACCGATAGTAGTGTTCGCAAAACGTTCACTCATAAATCTGGACTTTCAGTATTATGTAAGTACTGTTCGAGTACCAGACTCAGGAAAGCAGAGAACAAGAAACTCTTGCAGTGTTTAGGAAATGAATGCACGCCACTTTCATTAGGTCTATTAATGCAAGTGTCTGTCTTGTAATCCACTATGGTTTCTATGATTGCTGACCCCAGCACTAATTCAGGATGGTCCTGCATAGAAGCTGACCATACAGTGCAACTTAATTAATGCAAAAATGTTTCACAGTGATGCTGAAATGAATAGGAGTGGGTTTAAAATGGCTTAGATGGCCTATGTAGCTGATGCTGGCTTGGTTTGTCTTCTAGTGTAAATGAGCTATCATTCATTTAGACTCGGACGGCTTTCATTTGAAAGGAACAATATTTCAACGTTTCACAGTTAATGATGTATTGTTGTTCTTGAGACGTGTGCGACTACTGATAGTGTTCGAATGTTATAAGCTTAATGGGGTGTTTTTAATAGACCTTGTCAGATACACTGTTCTGGAGCAGTTCAAGTTGATACTGAAAGCCATTTGTGGTCACTATTCATCCAACTGCAGTGCAGACTGTGAAGCATATTGCTTGATGTAATACCTGTTAAACACTCTGGCTAATTTTGGTGCAGTAACCTGACGTTTTCTAAAGCATATGAAAATATCGTGACTGTCGTTATGGAATTACCAGTGGAGTATTTTAATTAGAATTCATAAAGCCTCAGGTTTCTGATCAGACCGCACCTGCTGCTGAACTTTAAAGTCAACCTAAAATCAAACCATGTCTTTTAGTTCATGTGACTGATCATATAGAGCCTAACTCATTATTTCATATTGTTGAAAACACAAAACATTTCTGTAATCTTACATCAAAAATATGAACTTTTGCTTGTCTCTAAAATATATTCTGGTTTTTGGTTACGACACCAGCGCACCGGTGGGCAAGCGAAAAATTATACTCAACAATATTCATTTTATTTGGCTTCCCAGTTCTATCACCCCCACCTATCACAAGTTAAACACTTAGCTACCCTAGAGACCCTCCCTGATAATGTTTCACTTGGAAATATGTCATGGTATTAACTGCTATTGATTCTGTTATGATTCATATTAAGAAACATAGACATTTATTGTCGGCAATAGAATTAGAATTAAAACAACGCACGACAAGACATAAAAACAGACCTGGCAAACATGTCCAACCATTTGAAAGCAAATGAAAACACATTGGGAATTCATAATTATCCTCCACAAGTGCACAGGCTCATGTGGTATTACATTACATTACATTACATTACATTACGTTACATTACATTACATTACATTACGTTACATTACGTTACATTACATTACATTACATTACATTACCTTACATTACATTACATTACGTTACATTACGTTACATTACATTACGTTACATTACGTTACATTACGTTACATTACATTACATTACGTTACATTACGTTACATTACCTTACATTACATTACATTACGTTACATTACGTTACATTACATTACATTACATTACGTTACATTACATTACATTACGTTACATTACGTTACATTACATTACATTACATTACATTACGTTACATTACGTTACATTACATTACATTACATTACGTTACATTACATTACATTACATTACGTTACATTACGTTACATTACATTACATTACGTTACATTTAGCAGACGCTTTTATCCAAAGCGACTTACAAATAATGAGGTACATAGAACAAACATAGTCAGGCCTTGGAGGAGGCCAAAGGGTAATAGCGGGGTAGAGAAGGGAAGGAGGGCAAGAAGGAGATGAGGTTGGTAGTGGCATAAATATATTAATAAATAAATCAATAAAACTGACCTCTGGGGAGGAAGATGTTATTACCTTGCCATGCCTCTAATTTGTTGGCCATTGAAACTGGAGCCTAACATTAGCACATTATCATTCAAATAAGCAGGATGCAAAGTTCACAATATTTTTTCTGGTTCCTGCTATGAACAGATTTCTAAAACAATACTCTTTCCCTGTAATTTCATGTCATCTCAGTCAGAGAGGATTATGCAAGAATCAATAGATTCAAGAGTAGCTAATTCAAGTACTGTCTGTAGCCTCATGTAACAAGGGCAAGTTCACCACATAACGTACAAGAGGAGTCCCGTATCTGAGGCTTATTACATGGCGATGCACATGCAGTGTTGTTGTCAGCAGGTTTGTGCATGTGTTCTATTCTAAATGTCACCTGGACTCATGAGTCTGGTAGGGATTAGTGGCTCTTATACGGTTTCACAGCACTGCTTGCCCTGCTTTCCGATCATTCTAGCTGGAGCTTCAGTCCTCTCATCTCATGTTACAAAGACCTCCACGTCTCGACTCATAAATGGCAAAGCCGAACAAAGAAAAAATGACAGAGAATTGTGTTTGAATTGGATTTTGTTTGCTGTTTTGTTTCCTAGAGAGGTACTGTGCTTTAAGCAGTGATGTGTTTGGGGATGGACCATTGAAATAAACAAGTAACACTCTGCTGGAAGCGCCCATGGAAGGGCTAAAGGGCTATTAAGCTTCCCAGCATTGGGCTATGAAGTAGAAAATTTCTGTTTCCTGAAATCACAGAGAACCATTTAATAGTAGCAGCGACATTTGTTATCCAGAACTAATCAGCCAACATCACCGCCTGAGCTCACTAATGTTCTTGTGGCTGATTGCAGTCAAATTCCCACAATAACATTCCATTATCTGGTGTAAAGCCCAACAGAGTAGAGATTGTTCAGGAGCCAGATGTGAGCAGATGTCTGCAAACTCTCTGCTATACTTCGATGTGCATGTTTGATGTTTTTGTTAATATTTGTGCTTTTTCACATGAATGCTTGTTAGTTCTAACTCAGATTCTCAGTTCAACGCATACTTCGGACAAAATGTCATGTTGTCGGAACCTAAAACGGAGGAATGGCATGCAGCTTGAAAGCTTTCCATGCTTGTCGTTTAAGCAAAATAGGTTGCGGTTCAGCTTTTCTGTTTCCTATTTCACTGGCTAGGGTAAAAATCAATGGGCTTTGGGTTTTTTTGGTCTTCCTTTCTCCGTCACACATTTCTGTTTGTGTAAACATCTATCAGCGTTAGAGCCTCAGACGCAGACTTATTTCATAAAAGAGATTCATTGACTCTTTCTTTACCAATCCATCTTTTAACCTTCAGGCATTTGGTTTAAAATGTTATCTCTAGAAACAGATCTGTGTTTGCTTGGCACTTTATGTGAGGCACTTTTCAGTTGTGCGCTTTTGCTGGATCGATCCCACTTAAGTGAGATGTGAAGGCAGCCTGGGCAGAGTCTTTTTTGTTGAGTGGGCTCCTTGTATTGATTGCCGCCTATTAGGGAGAAACCGCGGGTGATGTCGAGCTGTGGGAGGGTTGTGCGTTTGCTGACTGGGAAAGCTTACCAAGCTGAAATGCATTGGTATCTTGAGCTTGATGTCGTGTCAATCAAAGGGTTCATCAATAAGGTTTGCCAGATTTGATGGAAAGGTGCCATGAGCGATACACGCTCTAAAGGCATTGTACTAGCCCTGCGGAGGTGCTTTTGCTGCATCAAGCAATTGACTTGAGGTTCCCCATGTTGTTACATCAAATGCTTCTTTATTGTAGTGATGCGTTTCTGCCAAGATCCATTGGGTGAAAATGAAAGTGATCTGACAACAATTATTCCTGATTATTCACGTCCGAAATGGACTGCTCATGTTTCCCTTGTTCTCATGTCACAATGTTGCACGTTCTCACAAAGGCATATAATTAGCATTTGAATGGGTAGTGCTGCTACCAGCTTGAGATGGATTGACGTCGAGTGGAGCAGATGAAGGGAATGTTACTGCTCACTATGTCAGCTTCCTCTCTTTTCCTTAGCCCGGCAGCAGCAGCACCAGCAGCAGCGGCATCGACCTGGGATTAACGTGACGTCACTGCCACAGCCAGACAGAATATATAATTGATGCTTTTTTGCTGAGAGCCACGCTCCCTCTCTCCTCGCAGTCAGCACCAGAGACAAAGGGAGAGGAGGAAACTGGGAAGAGAAGAAGCAGAGAGGGAGAGAGAGAGAGAGAGAGAGAGAGAGAGAGAGAGAGAGAGCGAAGGAGCGCCAATACAGCACCAAATCTTATTTTAGCTTTGATTGCCCTCAGCTCAGCCACTGTCTTTCTTTCTCTCAGTCTTTTCCAGATTTTTTTCTCTCTCTCTGTTCCTCAGCACTCTTTTTTCCACCTCTCTTATCTCTCCTCTCCCTTCCTTACATCTTTTAATGGGATTTGGAGAGGAGGAGTGGGTGGCTGCAAGCCGAGAAGGTTTTTTGTTGCTCTTCTTCTGAACGGGGGCTATCTGACCTGCAATCCCTGCAGTGCCTGGAATCTGTGGATTCTTTAACAGAAGCGTTTTGTGTTTTCTAAGATCCAGTGGATTGTTCTTTACATTGCCAGTGGGCTGATCCCAGTACTTTTGCATGAAGAATATGGGTGGATATCTGTAGCATCCCCCTCCTCTCTTCAGAATCGAAGATATCAACAAGAATATTATTCTGAGTTTCCAGCAAAGTAGCAAGCGGTACAGATCCAGGCCGCAGGCGCTTTCAGAGACTAAGTAAACTCAGAGGCAAACTCTAAATCCAGTTTAGCCTCTGCGCTTCTGCTCAACACATGCAGGTTAATGGGGAATCGCTCGCACTTTAGAGCCGCTTTAGTTCACCTTGGGTCATGAAGAAAATCTGGTCCAAGAAACGGTTCCAGGTAAGCCGTCTACAGTACAGGATTCATCTTCTGTCGGAATGAAACCAATCACTGACGTTATTCTCGTGTTCCTGAGGCTTTATCTTCACAACTTTTTTTTGCTCTCTACAAATATCTCCAACAGTTGCAGGTTATTCATCGGTATACTGGGTGCTAATCGTGCTGTTTATGTTTGTTTGAGTCCTCTAACCTTTATTTAACCTTCACCTTAACATCTTGTGGAAGAAATAACTTCCTCGGTGATTCTAGCAAGCTTGTTTTGGTTTCAGTGATGTTTGGTTTGCCTCTCAACCAAGCTGTGGAATAAAAACCTGATTTAACTATGTTAGGATTAGGTCTGATAATGTTGGGAGAAACTGTTGGGTAACGCAGTCCATTTGAAGAATAAACATTTTCTCCAGCAGATTGGAAACTGATGGAGCAAGAGAGAGAGAGAGATGCCCACAGGGACAATTATATTACCCTGTTGCCTTGGTAGCAAGATGGGAGGGTGTTTAAAATACTGCAAACCAGCATGACAATTGACAAAACAAAAACTGATTCTGAGGCAATGTAACAATCTGAAGCCTTTTTAAATAGAGTCCTTTGTTTTATGAACATATGAACCGTTTTCATAATTTGCATTTTCTGTTGGTACCGTTTTCTGATGTTTGTGTTGTGATACGCCTGACGAGATGAAGCTTTAGATAGCATCAAAATATTGATGCGCACCCACGTATTTAGACCTAACTCGCATCCTTAATGCCTTAATTTGTTGTTGTTCTTTCCAGAGAGCTGGACACTCTAGCTGGATGTTTGGAAGACTCACTCATGGTGTGTTTAGTTCTATGAAACAATTATTGCTAAAGATTAAATGTAGTTGTGTGATGTAAGTGCGCTTACCTATAGGAGGAGATTCATGTGTTTTGCAGCTGGTTAAAATGAAGATAGAAATACAAATGGATATATTAGCTTCAATACTTGGCAAGTAGCAAAGCCATTAGGGATCAGTTAATATTTTTAATACTTTGCTTTTTTTTGTTATTCTAGAATTTTTCATTATGCCAATGGATTTTGGAGCTGTTTAGATTATGCAAGGATTATTGGATTAGTGTGTGATGATGAAATGCCATTGAAATTCTGTGTGTGTGTGTGTGTGTGTGTGTGTGCGTGTGTGTGTGTGTGTGTGTGTGTGCTTCTGTGTCAGTGTCATCTGTGCACCCGCACATGCCTGCAGATAGACATTTGTTTCTATAGTAACAGTGCTCTTTTGTCCATCTCTTTTTTCTGCCGCTATGGAAGTGAAGTTTTTCGCTTGTGCAGGAAGCAAAGCAATGGTAATTCCTGCTTTACTTTTTCATCTCTTCCACAGTTCAGTAGACTTGTGGAGTAACGTTCCAAGTGATATTTATTTACAGGGAGTAAAGGGATCACTGGATATTGAAAGATGGTGCAGTATCATTACAGAACATCCACAACACGCAGTGTTTTGGTATTGTATTTGCTTGTAGTGGCGGCTCGTAGTATTTATGATCTGTCATTACTCATCATGTAGCACTCTGGCCTGTAGATTAAAAAAACAAAAACAAACTGCCATTATTTACATTACTGTACTTTGTATGTACATGCAAGTACCAAATTTAAGGAAACCAGCACTGGTTAAAACTATAGTCTTTTGACAAGCCCTCCTTTGTTTCTCTGCAGACTCAGAAAACACAGATGATGAGAACGGGGAGTCCCAGGTCTCCATGGAGACGAAAGAAAGGTCCAGGACTCAAGCTGTTGGCAGTCAGCTGAAAGGTAAAAAAAGTCTTTAGTGCCTTTTATTTGAGTAATTTTACTCATAAAGTACAGTGTACTTGTTCATAAAGCGTGCAATATAGCAGGTGTAATCATTTCCTGGAAGGCTGGAGTCACAGTTTGGTGATTTCCCTGCACAAACAAACCTAATTCAACTCTTCTATTAATTACCAGGTATAGTTGGTGTGTTTAAGCAGTGAAATTGGTGAACTGTGCTGGCCTTCCTGATGACCCCAGCACTGTAGGCATTGTGTGCTTTTTGCCTCTGTGTTAATACAGCATATTATCCGTTCAGGTGGTGGAAAGACAACAGTTGCCCATATTCCCACTCCATGTGATGGCCCCATAGTGGAGAGAGAGATGATGGCCCTGGGCTCAAGAGCCCCAGGTCTACAAGACCCCCTCCAGCCTGGCAGGCAAGCAAATGCTGGGTGTGTTGAGAGCCCCCCTGTAAGACACCTGGGAGTGGAAGCCCTTGTGCGGGCCTCTCAGATCAGTGTGTACTACCCAGCGGTGGGGTCCGAGGAAAGTATGTCCTTAGCCAGTGACTACTATGGCAGCGTGTTCAGCCTCTATCGACAAAGGACATTTTCCATATACAGTGTCCAGGAGTAAATACTGGCTCTCATGATAACACAGCACAAAGCTTTGTGGTTTAAATGGGCACAAACCAAATTTATATAAATATTTTTCATCTTTTCAATTTTACCATTCATTCTTATTTGTCACAGTCTTTTAAGTTCTCCTTTAAGTTCTCCCTAATATATTTTCCACTGTTTTTTTAATTATTACCTTCCTTTGACTCCACTTGCTTTGTCAATCCTCGTTGGTGTTTCTGTGATGGCGTGCATCAATGTGTGTCACTTGCATGTCTTTGCTCTCATGCATCGCTTGGTTTTCTGTTGTGGATCATGGTATTTATAGCACATTTTTATTGTCTTTGCTTTATTTGATACTGTAGACTGCTGCAGTTTGACATTTCACACCCTTCTGTTTCACTCCAAGACTGCAGTGTAACACTTCAAAAGTGGTCTGCCGTTTCATTCTTTCTTTATCATAACATTACGTTTCCCTCAATCACCCTGTTCCAGGAGCCAGTTGGACTCTTTTACAGGGGAAGCGTCCCCACTTGTCCCAAGTCAACCTTCAGAAAATGCCCAGAGCCCCATATCTCCCACACACTTCATTAGTGGGGCAGACTTAACAACAGCCCACAATGGTAACAAAAAGGTAGAAGATGAACTCCCTGGAAAAATCAAATCCTCCACCTCATCTCTGAGTCGTGGTTCCCAAGACCCAGCCTTGCTCCAGACAACCAAACTCCCTCAATCAGGTTCCAAAATCTTTGATAAGGTAAGAGCCTTTGAGGAACGTAGACACAGCATTGATGCGCCAAAAGTGACCTCGTCAGGGCGTCCGAGGGCTGGTTTCAGGCAAAATATATCCAGTGGTCCTGAAGATGTGAATAAAGCGTTTAAGGTCTGTGACAACCCCGTAAGCGACGTGGCGCTCAAAAGGTCCATCTTCAAACAGAGAGCCTCCTCGCTAGAGGAACAGCCCAGCTATGCCCGAAAGGTCCAAAACTTTCAAAGCAAGTTCTCAGAGGAACTTCAGCGGATTAAAAAACTCGTCGGGAGACCTAATATCAGGAAAGCTTTCTCAACTGAGCACCTTGCCCAAACTAACAGGCAGCCAATGGGCAAAGTTGAATTATTTGATAGACTTAATGATGCAGATGAGAAAAAAAGTAACAATGCAGAAGTATCTCAAGATGACCTACCAAAGCTACCAGCAAAGGAACTGTTGCAGCAAACAAAAGCAGAGCTGTTCTATGAAGCACCAAAATGTGAAGGCATATTGAAAATAAAACCCCAAGTAGAACCTACTGATGTTCCTGAGAGCCAGTTAAAGAAAGACTTACAGCCCAACCGTTTAGTAGAGAGCATGGGCACCTTTGAGAAAGTCCCTGTTCAGAAAGTGTCGGAACAGTGTTCACCAAGGATTACCAGAAAAACCTTGGGAAGTAGATTACCATCTCCTATGAAAGAGGTACCATCTCCAGAGGCTGAACAGCCATTGCCTAAGAAGGATCGAAAGTCTACAAGCCCTGTGGCCAAAAGAGCGCAGTCCTCCCTCCAAGAAGAAGCAACCCGAGCACCTCCAAAGCCCCCAAGGCTTCTTGGGTCGGCTTCCACATTTCCAAGATCATTTAAGGGAAGAGAAGAGAAGAAGTCCCCATCACTCCTACCTAAACTGACCATACCTACCATTGTAGTTGAAAGTGAGCCTATGAGGGGAAACGAGCAGATGACAGTGTGCGGGCAGAATATAATAAAAAGAACTGAGGAGAAGAAAAGAGATGGAAGAAGTAAACAGAGGCGACCAATGTCCCCAGAGCAAGGTGAGAAAACCAGTTTGGATAAAATATGAAGTGTGACGGAGGACAGGATGTCTCAAGGTTGAGCTAAAAATATTCATGTGGTGTTCTCTTGTAAGTGTAAAAGAACGCACAGAACCTGTTCTGATAGGAACATTTTCCACTGCTTTCTGTGAAAGGGCAGGAATCAAAGTGTTTAAAAATGAAAGATTAGATTAGAGAATTTACTTTGTTGTTTGACTATTTGATTGTCAGTAACTATACAGATGTTATGATACACATGTGGCATAAATTGGCTCATACGGGCCTCCTTACAAAAATTTGTTAAGTAAATGTTCAAAAATCCTGCAAAATAATGTTCCTGCTATTGTTACGTCTCAGCCTGTATACTTCAGCCAATAGCCTACACCAACTACATTAACTGAAGCTCTTACATAGACTAATGGTTGATATTATAAATTTATTGTAGATACCAGAAAGTCATGGGTACACAATTGCATGAGTAGAGCTAGAAGAGGTCCAGTAAAGAAGTTAGCTGATGGATAAGGAAAACATACAGATGACACACGGAAGATGATTCCACATAATGAGGTTGTTGCTGGCTGGTGTGACGCTGTAATTGTCAGTGGATTAACAACCAACACCTTTGCTTGGCTTTCCAAGAGGACTCCTCTGATGATTCCTACATGTCTACAGAAGAGGATCCAGAAGGGCTTCCTGCATTTGAACTTCCTCTGAAGGATGCTATGGTGGCCCCTGGCTCAGAGGTGATGCTGGAGTGTGTCATCACAGGAAACCCTTACCAAGGTAGGACTGTTTAAACTTGCATTGCTATGATCTTGAGGCAGTGTAATTGCTAATGTTATGAGCAGCAGCAATGGGAAACAGCAAATGCATGAATATGTGAGGGATAGTAGACAATAAGGACCAAATACATGGGGGAATATCTAAAAATTGTGACAGAAACCTCCCAATGTGTGGCCGTCTTTTTCTAGAGCTGTCAGATATGGAGTTATAATGAGAAATTTGGTATTAGATGAACACTTTCAATAACGTCAAAAGCTAATAGATAATAGATTTTGAGATAACCCACAGAGGTTTAGTTATAAATGACATTTGTCTATGCTGTCTAAAGGCAACTGCACAATCAAATACTTCATTGCATAGTTGGTTATGTTTACGTTGGACTGTCTGCTACAACAGGTTGAGCCAATGCATACTACATGATTATCCCTGATTTTCCAGTTGCACACGCATTTTTGAGATCTATGAGGAGCCCACTGTCTTTGAGTAAAATATCATGTGATGTGTGAGCCTCCTCTGCAGTCTCTTGTGTAGTGTGTACAGAAGTATGTAGACAAACAACTGGTTGAAAGGGATGAATATTGTGTAGTGTGAGCAGTTCGTGATTCTGAGACTTTGAACGTGTAGTGTCTATTTGGCACTGGAGTCTTCAGGTTATGATGTTTACTGTTCGTTTTATTGTCAAGAAAAGCAAAAGCACAAAACAAGACTGTAATAACCAGACAATAACTGTTAATAACATTCAACAATAATAACATTTACACAAGTACACAAACGTGGTATTGATTGATACCGTGCATAATCTGCCTTTTGAGCATAAGAAACAATAAATATAATATTAGTAATTTCAGATTAATGTTGTTATTGTTGACTTGGATATTTCTCTATTAAAGTTTTGCTCTCTCAGGCTTTAAGGATATGTAAAAATTAAGAATAAAATTATTTTCCTGCGACTAACACTGTAGTTAAAATGGCCTACACATGCGTGTTAGCCTTTGATAAATGAGTCTTCCAGTCACGGCACATTTCTGAATCATGACTGGTCATTGGCAGTGACGTGGAGGAAGGGTGACGTGCAGCTAAAGGATGGCGCGGGGTATGAGGTGATAGCAGAGAGAGGGCGGCACGCTCTCCACATCCGCCAGATGAGACCCAGTGACGCAGGCACCTACTCTGTTATTGCTACCGGCAAATTGGGACGGGTGTCCAGCAGGGCTACGCTTTTCATCCAGTCAGGTGAACGGAGTGTCCGGAGTTTTTGCCCTCACGGTTAGACTGCCCATTATACTGGAACAAAGTGCACATTCAGTTTGCTCGAATGCATAACTGTACTTCTGAGCCTTTTCCCCTTCCCTAAGCACATGTTCCCTTTTTCATACTAGAGACCGTCTCAAATGATGGGCCTTTGAAAGTGCAGCTTAAGCTCCTCACTGGTTGCCATGGTGATTGATAAAAAAGGAGCTCTTCGTCCTAAATCTGAATGACGAGATTATCATTTTTTGTCGTTTGTTGGCCTTCGGTCTGCTAATGATAAAAGACCTTTCCATTTGCTGTTCACAAAATGATAAGGGATTAACATGTAATCCAAATTGTGGTCATTGGAATGAAGCAGTAAACTAGCAGGCATTTCAAAGGGTTGGTAAAATGTTGAAGATTGAGTGAGCCATGGTTCTAACTTCAAGTATTCTTAGGACTTGCATAAGACTCAAAGACTTGAGAAGCGAAATTAGTCCTGCTATTGTTAACTTCAGCTTTTCTGAGCACATTCTAAGCACACATTGTCTGGATGCAGTGGATTAACTGAATGTGCCACGTTCCTCTCCAGTAAAGCTGCAGCTATTTCTCTAAGTGCTTCTGCTATCTGGGGCTAGCGCAGAAGTCAGGCCTGTGTTTCCTTATTAGGCCACTAAGTACACAGTGTATTTATAGTGTCCCTTGTTCCTTGAAGTAATTGCAGCCTGTTTTCATTTCCCTCTGTAAGATTAATGTGCCTTTATAGCCAGGAAATTCAACCATGGGTCAGACTGAAGCTTGAGAAAGAGATAGAAAAGACTGCTGCGTACTTATGAATATTATCAAACGCGCTGGTGAAACTTCAGACAACATGCATGGGACCAAATTAATAATGACAGTTGAGCTGATTGGCTCCGGGTCGTAAGCAAATTCAGAGTGGCTCGTGATTGTGAGAGGTAGCAGGGGATTGTATGGGGAGAAATAGAGCCAGAAGGAGGGAGGAAGGGAGGCAGAAGGAGAGATTGCAAATGCAGATTGGGAGAACAGTAAGTTATAGTTATGAAATAAACCATGACAGGCTGGCATACTGGAGATGCTGCAAGCCTTTGTGTTTGGTTCTGAGACAGCGAGTATCACCTTATATGCCAACTGACGTTCTGTGCTTCTGATGTTTATTTATTATTGTCTAAAAGAGAACTATCTGCAATGAGAACTGAAATAAACACAAGCTAATTTGTAGAATATTTTACAGGGCAATACAGTACAATATATTTGAAATATGTTGTGTTTGTCATTGTGTATCAGCCGATGTTAGAGGTTAGAACAGTACATTTACGTTTATGGCATTGGGCAGACGCTCTTATCCAGACCGACTTACAATTTGATCATTTTACACAAGTAGGCCAAGGCTGTGTTGGGAGTCTTGCCCAAGGACTCTTATTGGTATAGTGTAGGGGGCTTACCCAGGTGGGGGATTGAACCCCAGTCTACAGTGCAGAAGGCAGAGGTGTTAACCACTACATTACAAAATACCACTGCAGTAGTGTCATTGCTTTTTTCCTGTATGTAGTGTAATGCATGCCTGTTATCCTGTTACAGTTACAGTTAAATTCAGTTTCATTGAGTTGTTTGTGCATCTTTAAGAGAACAAAATAAATAAAGTGCATTTAAACAAATTATGTCTCTATGTATTATCCATGCCTGTCTTTGTATAGAACGTGCGCATGTGCATGGTACCTGTATTAGCTGACTGTGTGATTCTGATTAGAGCAGTGCGAGTGCAGTAAGTAGTGTAGTGCAGTGATGGATAGAAAAAAAAGACAGAGCCCCAAACCTCAACTAAACAGGCAAGACTTGATTTTCATTCAGAAACAGCTCTAAGTTGTCCGGTACAGCGAGCGTGTTGTTTTTCACCTTCTTGATTCAGAGATCAGGACAATATTAATAACAAGCTTATTTAAGCAAGTCTTTCCTGCCTGTGTTGACACAAGCTGCCAGTACAGGGCACATCAGGCGTAGTAAGTGCATTGTTGTGTAGGCAACAGTCGGTCCTCTCAAAAAAAGTATTTCTGGAATTTTCCACTCACATGGAGTATGCACTGCCTCGGTAGTTCTTCCAATGAGTGGAAACATTTTGATTGGGTCAGAGACCGAAGGATTAATCAATTTTATCTCCAGCTGTGGTCAGTTAGAACTCACTCTCACTGCCATCTGCTTCTGCTCGTACACCACGACCCTCTATAATCTCTCTCCTTGGTTGCCAAGCTCTGCGGTGCCATGGCAACATCCATCCTGGTAATAAAATCAAATACAGTGGCAGTGTAGGCTACAGTTATGCTACTGAGTGGGATGAAAAATATCTATCTGTCTGTCTATCCATCTGTCTATTTATCGTTATCTGTCTTGTGATTGCCGGGTTGACTGTGACGATCGCTTTTGTCTTTTCTATCTATATATCTGCCTCAGTGAGGCCTTGAGACATATTTCCTATTTGCTGTACATTAATGTACATTATGTAATTATTGAAATGTGTCCACATTATTATATAATAAATTACTGTGGGTTAATCGTATAAATTCAGCTTACAGAATTTCCATTTAATTCTTATTTACATTCTTTTTATCAACGGATTTGAGTCTGCATTTCCAGGTTTTTCCTGTTTGTTTGGGAAAGGCTTTGAAAAAAATACATGTACTTTTCTGCATAGTGTCTGAATACTCCCCGTATACTTTTATCGACTCATATGTATCGAAATCATAATAAAATATCTCCTGTTCAACTTGCAAGCTCAAATGTGGCATTCACTGAAAGTTCATCCACATTTTTGACAAAATCTCTGCTTGTTTCATTGAGCAACAGATGCAGCATAAAGGAGTAGGTTCTCCTAGGTGTAGGAACCTTGAGGGACATGGGGGAGTTCATTTGTTTGTTGTATTGTGTTGCATTGTAATTACGTTGTGTTTTATTTCTTTATTTTTTTTGTATTGAGGGCTCATTGTGACAGTTATAACGCCACATAACTGTCTCTGGGTACCTGTTTTAGAGCCTGTACAGATGAGAGGTGGAGCTTTGAGCTTGCCGCTGGAGCAGACTTGCAGCCCAGTGGCCTCTGATGAGGAGTTTCTTAGCCCCATGGAGGAAGTTGTGGATTTTGGGATGCTCAACAGGAATGAAAGGGCACGGTTAAAAGAACCTCCCATATTTCAGGTGTCATGTTTTTTCTTCCTTCTCTCAAACAGTCTTGACTAATTTGATCTGAGGTTATGTTTGTTACAGTCAGTGGAGTCATCATACAATACAATTAGTCTTCATATAAGCTCATGTCAACATCTGCATGTCTGTTGATACGAATATTCATTCATCTTGTCAGGTTGCCCTGGGTGACCAGGTAGTGACAGAGGGAGAAGAAGTCGTTATGTGTGTCCAGGTGTCTGGGCAGCCGAAACCAGTGGTCCACTGGTGGGATATGTTTACATTTTCTATTTTCTACGAGACAAAGTTTTACATTCCTCAGAATTCGGCCTGATTATGAATTACTGTACCTTTACTGTTGAACCACAGTGTATTTAAAATAGATGGAGTGGATGAACTGTGTCAAATAATGCAACTGTGTTTCTAGGCTTAAGGACAGACTGAATATTAGACCAGATGGCCAGCACGAGCTCCATGAAGTGGACAATGGGAAATATAAGCTGAGAATCAAGTCGGCTGAAAAATCAGATGCTGGAGTTTATGTGTGCAAGATTATTAATGAATACGGTACCAAACAGACTGAATGCCGACTGGAGGTGAAAGGTGAGAGCGAGAAAGAGAGACAGACGTAGACATATCTATCTCATACAAGAGGTAGACATAGCAATACAGATGGGTTATACACTGCACTGTGCCAGGCTTGTAATCTCCATGGCAACCCATTTGTTTCTCAGCCCCTCCTCCACCGGAGGTTTTGGCTATCACCAGCCCCGTTCAGGATGTGAGGGTCCGCGCCGGCAAAACAGCCCTGTTCGAGTGCCACGTGACCGGGCCGCAGGACATAGACGTGGACTGGCTGACCAGTGGGAAGCTGATACAGCCAGCCCTACTGGACTGTAAGATGCAGTTTGATGGGAAAAGGTGCCGCCTGTTGCTCAGGTCCGTCCATGAGGATGACAGCGGCTGCTACACCTGCAAACTCAGCACAGCGAAAGGTGAGCCTACTGAGTGACTAATAACTCTTCTTTAACGAAAATGAACAGTTCAACTGATAAAATGATGCATTGTTTCATTTTTAATA
The DNA here is from genome assembly GCF_015220715.1 of Pygocentrus nattereri. Classification (NCBI taxonomy): domain Eukaryota; kingdom Metazoa; phylum Chordata; class Actinopteri; order Characiformes; family Serrasalmidae; genus Pygocentrus; species Pygocentrus nattereri. The sequence goes on from NC_051240.1 coordinate 2,128,380, forward strand.
AATCTTTACAATAGTGCTGCAAACCAGTATGAATTTTACATATTCATATCTAATATAGTGGTTTCTCAATACTTGAACTTTTTTAGTTGTTATTTTAATAATAATTTCAATAAAAATCAAAACAATGTATCCGGTGTTTTTTGTTGTTCTATAAAGCAGAGGTTTAGTATATGTAATGTTTTTTCATATGCGTTGGTCAGAGGAGCTCATTACCAGCGCCAAGCTCACTGTCATCCCGTCAAAGGAACCCCTCTTCACACGAAAGCTGGAGGCGCTGGAAGTTATTGAAGGTCGATCTGCACGTTTTGACTGTAAAGTCAGTGGGACACCACCACCTGAAGTTACATGGATGCACTGTGGTGAGAAAAATCCTACTAAGCAGATTATATACATTTGTATACAAGCAATCTACATATTTCAGCCACATATGAAAAAACTAAAACTTGTTCTGTTTCTGGTAAATACCGTTTATAAACCATTCAGCTGGAAGCGGCAGGAGGGTTACAAATTAACGCAGACACAATTAAGTCAATGCAATGCGATGTTTGAGCTTTCAAATCTAAATACATGAAAATATATTTGTTAAATTAAATATGATTATTGAAAAGAGGCTGTGTCAAGGTGGCACACTTATTTTTGACCACAGAGTAGAAGAGGAAAAATCAGAACAGTAACATTTAAATATTTTTTATTTACATGATATATCTGAAGCATATTTTGGTGAATCTGTGCAACACCCTTTCAAAATTGATGTGTTGAATTTATAATTGAGGATATGAGCTTTTCTCATTGTTATTACTAAGCCTTGTGCAGGGTGTGCTGTAGCCAGCTCTTATTGTGAATTGGTTATATGTTTCAAAATGGTAAAATATTACAGCTGCAAAGACAATGATAAAAAACTGGAGGTGTGACCTCTGTGACTTCTTGTGTCTCAGTAATCAACAAATACACATAATGAAAAAAATTACTTTTATGGTACAAAAACTTTTATTGTTTATAGGCTGAATCTCCAGGAATATGTGTTTGCTGAAAATGTGTTGATAACGTTGCTATGGGAAAATGAGAAACCATGTTCTGCTAAAATGTCCATGTTATGCTCTCCCATACTTCTCCCAAAGGTCCTCACATGGCTATCTGGGCAAGCCAGGAGTAACCTACTATGATGATTATTTTTGTGTAATGCAATAGAGCCTCACTTATTTTTCGGGGTTTAATTAAGGAAATGTCTGTTCTTTCCCCTCATTAGAACATCCAGTAGTGGAGAGTGAAAATATTCACATTTTCACTGAGGGTGGTCGCCATTCCCTGGTCATCTCCCATGTTACTAAGCAGAGTGAGGGGTTTTACTCGGCTATTGCTCGAAACGCTCATGGGCAAGTCGAAACCTCGTCTGAACTCTATGTGCAGGAACCTCGGCCAGTGATATCATCTCACATGTAAGACGTTGTCAGTTTTCTAGATCAGCAGTTATCCAGCTCTAGCTCTGTCCTGCATTTTGGGGGGTTGTTTCTGCTCTTCCATATCTGGGGTCTCATTTATCAACTGTGCCCATGCACACTTCTACACATTTGATTTCAGAGGTTTTTCTTGTCAGTGGGACTCTGCGTATATCTAGAAGTACTTGTAACCATGCGTGTGCAGATACCTCTAGTGGTAGAAAAGTGTAACCACAGGTAAACTAATTAAGAGACACACAAACTTCCAGTTCTTGTCCTTCATTGTGGTGTAACTGATAATGCCCATAGACAGTCATAGGGGGAAGTTTGGCGCCTCGGGTCAGGTTATATTTTTGTTAGTGTTCTAAGTGAAAAGTGAACACATCCTCTACACAGAAAACATTTTAATTCTCAATTACTGTTTATTCGGGGGGGGGGTGGCATATGGCATATACAAAGGTTCTGGCACGTTCAGTATGTTATGTTTTTTATTTTCCATGAAAATAGAAATTGTACTCTAAAATGAGCAGAAAGTTGTACTGACCTGGATGTTCTGACCTGCTGTCACTTAAAAGATCAGCAAAACATCTCATTTGTCTAGAGAAGTTCAGTGTTTTGCATAAGAGCATAGATGAAGCGCTGACAGGTGACACATGTCAGCTGGTTCCTTGTAAATGTAGAGTAAAATCAAATAGAAGACACATGTGAAAACTGATTATGGTGCAGAGAGTAACTAATCTTGCCTTACTTGAAACTTGGACGCATGTGGTTGTTTGCGGAGTATGGGGCTTGTGGCAAGCCAACTTAGTCTTCCTTTTAAATCTGTTGAAATCAGAAGTGCAGTGTGAACAAATAATAATGTTAATACTAGTAAAGATGTAAAAAATAATGAAAGATGATAAAAAATAATAATTATAACATCAAAATCTATTGCTACTAGAAGTTATTTTCTAGGCCGTATGAATTCAGTGAGTAATAGTAAAATTTTCATGCATTTTACAGCTTTTTTTAATGGGAGGAACAATGTAGTGATTCAACTGACAAATGCAAAAAAATACATTTAGGCATAAATGCAACAGGAAGTTAAGCTAATTGAGCATATTAAACGGAGGTTATTTACCATGTATAGCTATTTGGGTGCTGTGGAGGATTATCATAATTAACTGTGTAGACGTGCGTACATTACGCAGAGGTACAGTGGGCCCATGGTTTGGTATGTATCATGATTTTTGAGCCACGGCAGCAGTACAGTTTCAGAATCTTTAGGTTTAAGAAAAAAATATCACTTTTAAACAGTTTATTCTTTATTTTGCCTGCACACAAAACACTTTCCATTCAGATAAACAGCAGCATGAGTTGCCAGGCCTGGTTTCTGTCTCTGAGATCAAGAGGAGGAAAACATTAAGGCTTAACTTCTCTCTGTCTTGCTAGCATTTGCCATTATCATGTTAAAGCTAAGAGAATGTTTAGTTCCCTCTTTCTCCTCCATCTCATATTTGCACACAGAGGGCCGAGAGGCTCCAGGTATGTTCTGTGGATCTGCATGTACAGCGTGCAAATAGCTGGCATATCATATGTGCACGTATTGAACCGTAGGGTCATACCAAATGGTTCAGCAATGTGCTGTGTACTGTTGCATCCATAGCTCATATGTTCAATAAATGCATAATCTGTAGTGTGTACTGGCAGTTCTTACACACAGATTCATAACATATTATATGCACAATAAATGAGCCCCCTGATCCATCTAATACGTAATTTACAAGCCAATTCTTAAATGAATTCGGTGAGCAGGGCAGATCATTGGCACTATTTAGTCACTGTTTATTAGTGTAAATTAGTCAGCTGGCAAGCTGTTGTGGTCTTTAATTCCCTAATGTTAAGTTTATTGACGAGAAGTTTATTACTGTGGATTCTAAAATGGAAAACCAATAAAACATATATTTGCTCTGTGTGTTCCAGGTCAAGATTGGAGAAAATGCCTTCTATACCAGAGGAGCCAGAGGTGCTGGAGGGAGAGATGGAGCGCAGGACGATGCCAGACTTTGTCAAGCCTCTTAGCGACCTCGAGGTGGTACAGGGGAAAGAGGCAGTACTGAAGTGTAAAGTGACAGGCATGCCATACCCCACCATTGCCTGGTACCATAACAGCCAAAAGATAGAAAGTACTGAAGACAGGAAAATGACACAGTGTAAGTCTGAACTCCAAGCACTCCATCTGTAATCATTCATACACATTTGAACATGAACTGTATCGACACCGAAGAACAGAATGCACTAAATTCCTTTTGTTCAAATGGGTACATTACCACCCATGATTACAGTGTATTGTAGAAGCACGGTTATTGCCACACTAAACAAAGCGTGTTTATGTAACAGATTGGTGCTGCCACATCTTCCGAGTGGTAAAACGGAAATAATGTTCTTGACACTTAATGGATGTTAATGGGATTTTATTGAGATTCCGTGTATTCCGTGTTATTTTGGAGCACTTCTGACATTTTACCATGTTTTAAGGACCAGCTGGCATTTCCAAATTCTGTTCATAAAAAAAAATTAATTAATTAAACAACAAAAATGGAAATGCGAGGTTTCAACAACAACATTTAACTGAAGTGGAAGTGATGTCTACATCAAGTCAATTCAGTGCATTACTTTTTTCAGTGTATGTTATACTGTAGTGGTGATGTAAGCTATTCTAAGGTGTGTGCCGTAACCGTGCATCATGAAACTTCAGTGACTGCCAAGGTGTTTAGTGTGTTTGGTTTTTTCAACATAAAAAATATATTGAAGTATAAAATACTGTGACTTTCTCTAGCAGTCAAGATCTTCAAAGCTGCTTCACCTCACTCTCCTCTACTTTGTTCCAGGTGTACAGCAGTTGTATAATAATGTCGCCTTAACTGCATTGCTTACCTTCTCTTCTTTGCTCTCTAGCTGGGGATGTCCACAGTCTGGTTATTCGGTCAGTGTGTCATGGCCACAGTGGTGTGTATAAAAGCGTCATCTCCAATAAGGTGGGGAAGGCCACTTGCTATGCTCATCTGTACGTGACAGGTAAGAGGCTATCACGACTGAAGTACGGCCGTGTAGCCACAGGTAAATGTTCAGCATTCTTCTCCGAGAGAAGCTGTTACAGAAGCTGTTTTCTCTCAACAGACATCATACCTGAACCACCAGATGGGCCTCCGGTAGTTGAGTCCATAACTGGAAGAACCATCACATTAAGCTGGAAAAGCCCGAAGAATCTTGATCCATCCATTGGTAAATACCCATATTATTGCCTGATTATTGTGCTTATATTATTGTGTATATTATTATGTATATTATGTAGTAGTATATTATGCATATTACTGTGCTTTGTTTGTACTTTCCCCATGCATCTGTAATAAACTGCTGTATTTATAGGAGTACAGCCTGTGACTGCTTTTAAAGCACATTTTAAAACCTTGTTGATTGGAAAGACTACTGTTTGATTTATGGCTTTGCCTCTACATCCTTGTTTTTAATATACACTTTTACTATTTAAAGAGCTTTTATTGATTCTTTACTTTTTAATAGAGCTCCACAAATCACTGCATAAGCTGATGCTTGCAGTACAGGCAAAAAACGTATTTTAAGCATATAAATTCAAGCACAATCACTCTTTCTCTTATGAAGAATGTTTAAAAAGGAGTCAGCAATGTGTACGATATTTTTCACATTGTACCAACTCCAGCTAGAGCTTTGGAGAAAAACAGTGTTTCCTTAAAGCAGTGCTTCAAAGTCATCGTCATTTGTCCTGACTGGCTTATATAGGTGTACATGTTTTAAATATCGCTTTGGCCTTTAAAATGATTTTATTAAGTGTTTTATCTTTTTTTTTCTTGCAATTCAAGTTGGACATTTCATCATTTTTTTTATATCAAGAAAACTCTTTTTTTTTTTATCCTCCACAGATTGTTACATTTCCCTCTTGTCAAAAAAACTAGTTTTCCCTCCTCAGTTACCCAGTTTTATACTTTTGTGCAAAATAGCAATGAGACCTCCAGCACCATACTTGACTTTTCAGGCTAAACTGACTGCAACGCTGCTTGTAATACCAGTTTTGATTAATTAGATTACTTAATTATCCAATAACTGCAGAAAATCCGTTTTTATCAGTACTTTGATCAATCTTACAAGCATTTTATGAGATAATATAATCACATAATGAGAACACTCCAGGTCTACATGTCAGGCAATGTTTATATTTCTGCTTTGCAACCTGCCAGTAAAAGTCACAAAAGAAGAAAAATGGGATATAAAAGTCAGACTATACATAATGAATGAGTTTTTTCTTCTTTTTTACAAATGGAGTAACTTAACCGGCAAATATTAATATATATCATGTTGTATATTGATGGCACTTTCAATTAATAGAGTTGATTTTAGGCCTTTTTAAAAGTCTACTTTTCTTTGATGTTTCTCGACAAAGCAGTAATCAAAGTAAGAGCTTAAACTTCAGATAATGTTATGTTTCCAGCTCAGGCTGTCAAATCATATACTGTATAACTTTTTCTCAAATGCAGTATTTTTGCAACCCTTTTACCAGTTTTTAGGGGGATGTAAAAAGACATTTAAAAGGCTGTGTCAGTTCATTATTTTCTAACAAGACATACATATATTTGTGAAATGCTTTTTAACTTTTAAATGAAATAATAAATATTTACAGTTTTCTCATATTTTATATATTTCTGATATACACTATATTTCCAAAAGTGTTCACTCCCCCATCCAAATCATTGAGTTCAGGTGTTCCAGTCACTTCCATGGCCACAGGTGTATAAAGCCGAGCCCCTAGGCCTGCAGACTGCTTCTACAGACATTAGTGAAAGAATGGGTCGCTCTCAGGAGCTCAGTGAGTTCCAGCGTGGTACCGTGATCGGACGCCACCTGTGCAGCAAGTCCAGTCGTGAAATTTCCTCACTACTAAATATTCCACAGTCAACTGTCAGTGGGATTATAACAAAGTGGAAGCGATTGGGAACGACAGCAACTCAGCCACGAAGTTGCCGGCCACGTAAAATGACAGAGCGGTCAGCGGATGCTGAGGGGCATAGTGCACAGAGGTCACCGACTTTCTGCAGTCAATCACGACAGACCTCCAAACTTCATGTGGCCTTCAGATCAGCTCAAGAACAGCGTAGAGAGCTTCATGGAATGGGTTTCCATGGCCGAGCAGCTGCATCCAAGCCTTACATCACCAAGCGCAATGCAAAGCGTGGAATGCAGTGGTGTAAAGTGCCGCCACTGGACTCTAGAGCAGTGTAGACGTGTTCTCTGGAGTGACCAATCACGCTTCTCCATCTGGCAATCTGATGGACGAGTCTGGGTTTGACGGTTGCCAGGAGACGGTACTTGTCTGACTGCATTGTGCCAAGTGTAAAGTTTGGTGGAGGGGGGATCATGGTGTGGGGTTGTTTTTCAGGAGATGTGCTCGACCCCTTAGTTCCAGTGAAAGGAACTCTTAGAGCTTCAGCATCAAGAGACTTTGGATGATTTCATGCTCCCAACTTTAAACCCTATGGATTAAGAATGGGATGTCACTCAATGTAATATTCGTGTGAAGCCAGATGAGCGAATACTTTTGGCAATATAGTGTGTGTTACCTCAAAACATTTAAAGTTATTTCCTTTCTGTAAATGCAGTGCAGCCTTTCTTAGCAATTTTAACTAATAACTGTTGTTCCCAAATTGGTGCTACTGGTAACATAAGCTTACACATTACATGTTTTAAACATTACATGTTTTAATATGCACAACCACATTTTTCATCCATCGTTTTGATAAATTTGTCTTTAAAGACGTTCTAGCTAGAGAAATGCAGTTTCTGCTACTCTGAGACGAGTGTAATTACAAAATGTAATTATGTAATTGTAATTATATCTGATACATGAGCAGTCATTACATACATTTTAAATACAGAGGTCTACCTGTAGCTGTAATATTGCTGGTTTTCTTATGTGTCTTTCTTAACAGACCCTAGTTCCCTCATGTATGCTGTACAGCAGCAGGCTTTGGGCTCCATCCAGTGGATCATCATAGCGTCCAGTCTGAGGGAGACTTCTTACACCATGACCTCCCTTTCGAAAGGTGTCCGATATGCCTTCAGGGTCCTCTGCAGCACCGGCAAAGCTTTCAGCAAACCCTCTCAGCCTACTGATCTGGTTCAGCTCGTTGACAAAGGTACAAGCAGAATGTCTGTAGATTACCAATTACAAGTCAGTTTTCGCCAGGAAACTTTAAAATGATGGAACTTGCTGTTAGGGGTGAACCAAGTGACTACATCATTGTTATTATTGTAATTGATGCAGACCCAGTGCTACTATATAATAATGATATTTGACCAACTATATTGTGATTAATTACTTTTGCTGCAATAACTGCGTTATTTTTTATTTTATGAAAGTCTTCTTTATTAAGTTAAACAAATTGTGAAGTAGACAAATCAAGTTGTGACGTGGAGCAGGGTGGTGGACGCATACGCTGAGATAAGCGAGATTCATTAGGGGCAAATCCAGGGTCATAGTCAAGACAGTCCAGGTTCCAATAATCGATACCGATAGATCGGGGGGCAGACACAATAATCAGAATCAAACAAAAAGTACAAACAGAACATCCAACAAAGCAAACAAAGATTCAAACAAAGACCAGCACTAGACTAATGAACACAGGGTTTAAATACAAGAGGGCTAACGAGGGTTCACAAGACACAGGTGGAAACACAGGTGAGAATAATCAGGGGAGGAGTCACCAAAACAAGGGGCCGGACTAGGAAACCAAAACAAATGCACATGGAAGATCAAAACACAAAACGAACACATGGACAGGACTGGGAGGGGCCAATCGTGACACAAGTTAAAAAACATTAGGTCTCATTTACCAATATCTATAAGTTTTTTCTTAAATTTGTTCTTGAGAAAGAATTTGTTCCTAAGAAAAATTCTACGTCAGATTCATGACATGTTCTTAAACTGCAGGACAGTTTGTGTTCTTTTATCCAGAACAACTTGCAGTGGCAGGGACATGTATTTTGTTAATTCCAAATTGTTTGCATTCCTTAATATTTTGATGCATTTTATGTATAATGAAAAATGCTTTCACAAATCAGGATGTTATGTTTTCGCCATGCCACCTACCTTGTGGAAACCTGTTTCTATAGAAGAAACAGGAGACTGACATCTTTTGTGGTCTTGTGGGTGACATTTCCAGCTATATCCACAAACTTTTGAAGTTATTTATAACAAACGCTAGAGTGCTGGTATTTACCCTAAAATATCCAGGGCCAAGCACTTGCAACGACATATATCTGTATACACTGAACAACTGCGTGCATCATAAAAAAAGACCATAATATACACCAATTATAGAGAACTTAAAACTACAGTAATTGCATAAATTGCATAGAAATGGTGGCAAAATTGCATACTTTAAAAGCTAAATCTGTTTATGCATATTATATACATAAAAAATGTCTTCAAGTAATGTAACATGATGTTTTTTTCTGTGACACCCAGCCTGTAGAAACCAATGTCAATGTCAATTTTATTTCTAGAGCACATTTAAAAACAACGAAGTTGACCAAAGTGCTTTACAAGTTTAAAATTAAGCAATAAATCCAAAGGTCAATAAAATAACAAGAATAAAACATAATATAAAGCAACAAAGACAATAAGTAGAATACACTAACGTGAGATCAGAGACAGAAACAAAGAACCTGAAAGCTCAGACTGAACTTGAGTTAAAAGCTAAGGTAAATAGGTTTTTAAGGAGGATTTAAAAGACTGTGGAGACTCTGAAGTACGGATATGAAGTGGCAGTTTATTCCAGAGTCTAGGGGCAATAACTGCGAAGGCCCGATCCCCTTTGTGTTTAAGACGAGATTCTGGCTGCTCCAGCAACATCTGACTAGATGATCTCAGTGGTCTATAAGGTTTATATGGTTTGAGCAGCTTAACAAGGTAGCTGGGTGCCTTGCCATTTAAGTGAACTTTGAAAGTTAGTAAAAGGATCTTAAAATCACTACGAAATTGGACAGGGAGCCAATGTAAAGCCATTTTCTACAGAGGAAGCCTTTGTGACTAAGCATATGCATTAAATGTCTGTTGTAACCACAGTAAAGAGTGAGATTCAGAACCTCTAACTGACGTAATCTTGCCCATGTCAGTTATTTAGATTTTTAAATTCTGTTAATCCTTTCCCCACTGTATGCGTTCATGTACTGTCCCCGAACTACTGTGTGTGTAGTCACGTGACGATATGTGCGCTCTGACGTTGAGGGCTGGAGGCTACGTGTTTGAGCTCGTCCTTGTATTCTTTGTGTTCTTTGACTGCAGCCTCGTACTCCTGCGGCCGTGTTTGGCTGTTTCTTGGTGTTTGGTTTTTTGGATGAGTCTGTTCTAATTTTTGTAGAGAAGTATCACCCCAAACGTTTATTAGGTCTCAGCAGCGTGAAGTTATGATGAATGTCAAGTTGGATTGAAGTAAAACTCATGTGATTTCCGATCTGGCTGTTGAGATGATCATCATGATATGCAGCGCATATTTACAGTGCAAACCTTGTCAGTGGACTATGAAACTATCAAACCAAAAAAAAATCGTTCATTAATCATAATCAAGGTAAAACATTCACTTAATTGTGATATTGATTTGAGGTCATATCGCCCAGCCTTAGTTGTGGGTGAAGTTTTTCATCTATATCCAGGAGTCACAACTATGCATTTGGCTTAGTTATATAGAATCCCCAGCAGTGACAATTCAGGTGAAATGTTGCAAAGCTGAAGTACAGAGTGACGTTTACCTCTTGATTTCAGGGCAGTACCTACGCAAAGCACCAGTCATCCTGGACAAGCCTGACATTGTGTATGCAGTAGAAAACCAGCCTGTTGTCATTGCAGTAACCCTAAACCATGTACAAGCAACGGTCACTTGGAAAAGGTAAGAGTGCAGTTCAAAACTCAAGCTAAAAAAAATTACTTGCATATTTAATTAGTTTCATACTCAGCAAACTGGTTTCACAGGAGGGGCATGGTACTTGTGAATAAGCCTGGTACGTATGAGGTGCTCATGCCAGATGATGACCAGCATGCTTTGAAGATCTCCAGGGTGAAGGGAACTGACATTGGGCAGCTGATCTGTATGGTAAACAACCAGTATGGCAGTGACCTTTGCACTATTCAGCTAGTCATGGCAGGTGAATGTCTCTTTCTTTGGAGCTCTCTCACAGACTTTCAAACTTATATAAACATATCCTTGTTTGTCTAGTACTTACCTTAAAATATCCACCTCTGAGCATTTGTTATCCATCTGCACTGAACTTTGTGGTAGACAGTAGCACTGGGATTTTGTACCTTTTAGCACCTCCTGCTTTTGAGACCATCATGGAGGACTTGGATGTGTGTGTTGGTGAAACACCTCGTTTTGCTGTGGTTGTTGATGGAGAACCTGATCCAGACATTTTATGGTACAAGGTGAGCTATAAACTATGATCGGTCACAAGTTCAGCTTCCATCATTCGTTTTATTTTCTTCATTTCTTCATTCTTTTCATTTTGTTGCCTTCATCTTATAACCTGACATTCGTGATATGCGAATCATGTTTGTTTATTTCAGGACAATGTGCTGCTTGCAGAGAGCAGTCATTTCACTTTTGTTTATGATGACCAAGAGTGCTCCCTTGTGGTCCTCAATGCACAGCCTGAAGATTCAGGAGTGTACACTTGCACAGCTAAGAACCTGGCAGGAGAAATCTCGTGCAAGGCTGAGCTCACTGTCCATACTGGTAATACATAAACTGGAAAGAAACATTGGCTACTTGCAAACATTTGAATCACACTTAATATATTATTCATTTTTAATATGTTCAGTTTGTACTTAACCACTTTAATGGCTAGGAGATTTTGGAGGCTCCAGGCTTTCATTTCTCACTGGTATAATGTCCAAGTTTCACTATTTTCTATCTAACTAATAAGTCTTAGGATGCAATATGCATGGGAGTTTTAGCAATTAAAGGTCAATTTGACTAAATTGGTCTGAATTAGATACAACTTGTCCCTCAAAGCTTCATGCAATGAATTTAACAAGGACACAGGCATGAGCTCCTGATAATTTATCTATATCTTTAGCTTCGATTGAAGTCATGAGTCCATGTTTTCATTCACTTTGGAGTAGGAGATTTAGCCAGTGATGTTTCTTAAGGGAGTTATTGTCAATGCATACTGGATATAATCTATAATATAAATTGGATCATTTTCATGTAAATACATTTCATAATCTTAAACAGTTTTATCTAAATTTTTGTTCACTACCACAGCAAAACCGGTGGAGAAGGAGGAGGAGCAAATAGAGGATGAAGGGACCATTCTTAGGCGGATGCGCAGGCTAACAGATTACTATGACATCCACAAGGAAATTGGCAGGTCTGTCAGAAGGCTTTCATGTTTGGCATGCAGTTATGAAAATGATCTGACCTTGAATCTGTTTTTAAAATCGTCTTAAAATGGTCGTTTTTGCAGGGGAGCTTTTTCGTATGTTAAACGGGTGACCTCGAAAAAAGAGAAGATTGAATATGCTGCGAAGTTCATATCAGCTCGGGCCAAGAGGAAAGCCTCTGCGCTAAGAGAGATGGAGCTACTGGCTGAGTTAGACCACGAGAGGATCCTCTATTTTCACGACGCATTTGAGAAGAAAAATGTTGTGGTTATCATCACAGAGCTGTATCCTTTCTCTGTGGATGTGCAGGGTTTTCTTGAGCCAATAGGTCCTCGTGTGTGAATTGAAAATCCTAATACGTTTTCCTTCTGTTAATGGTGTTAGGGAGGGTTTCTGAGCTAGCTGAGCATTTCTTCCTTGATGATTGGTGGTGGTGGTTGAAAGGGGAGGTGAAACATGATATTATAGGTTAATATTAATTTTCCCCACTCATTGGTGGATGGTGAGGTTACCAAACATCTAAAGATGTTTCAAAGGGCAAAAGTCATTACATTTTGCTAGAAGATTACAGGAAAATACTACCTTTTAAATTCTATCATAGGGTGAATCATGCTTAATATGACTAGGGACATGAACCTTGAAGGTGAGTTTAGGTTGACTTCAAAGAGGAGTGGTTCATTGCTTTATTATTCTTTACTGCTTAATGAAGATGCCATGAGGAGCTTTTGGAAAGACTGACGAAGAAGACCACCGTCTTGGAGTCTGAGGTTGGTTCACTTATTCTGTATTCAGAGAAGTTGAAAAAACTGAGGTGATTATACATGTGAAAGCAATTATTTGTGTGTCATAGATTCGGTCTTGCATAAGGCAGATTATAGAGGGCATCTCCTACCTACATCAGAATGACATCATCCATTTGGACTTAAGGGTACAGGCATTTACCAGATAATACCTGACTGTTTAATTTATGGTACTTGATTACTGGAGAAGCTTGCAACTGACTGTTTGTGTATTTCAGCCTGAAAACATACTTCTGTCAGACCGCAAGAGTGACCAGATTAGAATTTGTGATTTCGGCAATGCTCTGAAGCTTACATCAAACGAAGCACAGTACTGTAAATATGGCACACCTGAATTCATCGCCCCTGAAATTGTTAACCAAACACCTGTCTCTAAAGCAACTGATATCTGGTATAAAGACATGCTTGTCACATTACTAATCTCTAATTTTCTTTAACATTTTTCCAATCTGTTTTTCCTAAATTGAATTCATTTCTTACCTAGGCCTGTGGGAGTGATCACGTACTTGTGGTAAGTTGATGTGTACTTCAATTGAATTAAAAGTGAATTTAATATTAAATTAGTTTATTTATTATTAACTGAGTGGCACGAAATTGTCATGAACATTAGTATAAATTTGGTCATAACTGGTTCGTTTATTACAGCCTCACTGGAGTGTCTCCTTTCGCTGGTGAAAATGATCATGACACATTGCTCAACATCAGGAATTCTAATGTGGCATTTGAAGAGAGTATGTTTGCTGACCTGTGCAGAGAGGCAAAGGGATTTGTCATTAAGCTTCTTGTAACAGACAGACTGTGAGTGCTTTCCTTCCAGAACCTTGATATATCCTGTAAATATTTTATACCGTTCAAGAAACTGTAGATTTTCATGTTTTAAATAAATTTGCGTCATGAAAACAGTTCATATATTTGTGCTATCCCAGGAGACCTGATGCCACCGAATGTCTTCGACATCCATGGTTCAAGGTGAGCAGGATTATCCTGTTAGATTCATATATTAGAAGTTATTTTCTTGACATGAAAATCATCATTATGTTTCTTTCAAAGACTCCAGTAAAAGGAAAGAGCGTCAGCACAACAGTGCACAAGCAAGTATTGGCTAGGCGGAAATGGCAGGTAAGCAGTGAGTCTCTTTAATTAAAAATAAGTTTGTAAATCTCACTGAAAAATCTGCTGATTGTCCTCCCTGTCTGTCTTAGCGTTCACTCATCAGCTACAAGTCTAAAATGGTGATGAGGTCCATCCCAGAGCTGCTTGATGACTCCTCTTGTTCCGTGTCCCTTGCTGTGCCCAGGAACCTCAAAGAGGGCTCACCACCGCCCTCATCCTCGTCTGACTCTGACGAGGACATTGACGAGCTTCCCTTCATACCCATGCCTCTCACAATGATGTTTTCTGGCTCTCGTATGTCTCTGACTGAGATTCATGAGGACGACGAAGTTGCTGGAACAACCACTGGCACCTACCAAAACATTCACCAGAATAAAGATGCTATGGAATGTGAACCATCTGATTCTAAGCAGAATGTGTACCACACAGAATCTTCAGAAAGGACTGAGCAACCAGAGCTGCCAGTGGGATTGAGTTTGGAGGCAGAACAAGCCTCAGCCAAGCCCAGAAGGCGACTGATGCGAAGAGGAAGTTCTGCTGACAGTGCCCTTCTTCTCCACATCACACCTGAAGAAGGGGCTACGGAGGAGGCTTCAGAGGAAAGCGAGAAGAACATCAAAAAAGCAGTGTCCATGGAGCTGCCACATAGGAGTAACAGTCCCTGTCTGGGTAAATTGAACCAGGAAGACTATGCGCTGAAACTGGAACTCATGAGGCAAAAACTCCTCAGAGGAGGCTCTATGGATAAGAAGTTGAGTGGGCTTCGTGGTCCCCTCTTTGAGACTCTGGGTGTTGATGATGAAAGGAGGACTGCTTCGTTAGATCGCAACTTGCGGAGAGCTAGAATGGGTGGCCTGACCCGGGCCACCACTGCTGTTGGTAGTCCTGGAGAGAGCCCGCCCAAGACAAAAGTGTTTCGGAAGAGTGCTTCCTTTACTCATGGTGAATCGGAGCCCATGCCCCTGCACAGAAGATCTGGAGCTCCACTTGAGATTCCATCAGCTCAGTGTGAAGAGATCAAACTGCAAGAAGCAAAGTCTGTGTCTGGGCTCACAGAGCAACCCAATTTAGAGCCTCAATCTGTACATCCAAGGGAGATTTCTTCTAAGCCACTGACTCCAGACCTAAAAACTAAAGAAATCACAGAGGAGGAAGAGAGAAATAGCACAGAGCAGAATGAACCTTCCTTGCAGCCTTTGGTACAGAACAGTATGGAGAAGACCAGGGAGCACGTGTCTCCTTCAGATTTACAATTGCAAGACAGCAGTGAAAGTCTCCCACATGACATAGCTGTGAGAAATTCCAGGACAATGCAGACAAATGGGAAGTACAAACCTTCACCGCTCCTGAAGATCTCAGAGCCAGAAACATCATCCAGCTTTGAACACCCAGCTGTCTTTGCAAAAGTAGCATTGTCTTCTCCAGCACAGCACCCAAGTCTTAGATCTGATATCAAAGACATTGACTCAGAGGAAGTCTTTGAAGCTAGGTTTAAGAAGCGAGAATCCTCTTTAACACGTGGCTTGAAGCGCCTCACAAGGACAAAAACTGAGGAAAAATCTCCTGTTCTTTCACAAAAGTCAGGTGAAGAGGTTTATCGACCAGGGCCAACAGGTGCACCGCTGGAGTTTGTGTCAAGAGGATTGCAGGAAAAGGCCAAGTCATTGCAAGACCTTAGGGAGGTGGACAGGGATCCTGGCCTCGGAGTAATTGGCAGGCTGTCTTTGCGTGCAAAAAAGACACATGTCGCTGAGAGAAAAGAGGACAATCCTGACTCCGTTTCCAGACGAAGAGTGACCTGGGCTCTGGGGCGTAGTAAATCTCTGGACAAAAAAGCAGCTGACGTCGGGGACACTATCTGTGAGAAAGACCCAGAAAGAGAAAATGTAGAAAGAGGCCGTAAGAAGCTGTCAGAGTCACCCGTTTTCTCAATGCGACGCAAATTTGAGTCTAAGGTTTCGAGTATATCTGACAGAATGCGCAGTAAGTCACAGGAAAGAAAAGAGACTAAGGAAACACGTCCTGAAGTGAATACTGAGGTCACAGACAATACTAAGGAGAAACAAGGCATCAAGAAGGTCAGTGATTCACCAGTGTTAGCAATGCGCAAGAAGTTTGAATCAATTTCTGGATCTTTAAGAAACCGAAGTCACTCTGAAGAGACACATGGAGAGGAAGACACCAAAAAAGAGGGAAACCGAACACCTCTGCTCGGACGACTCCGCTATTCGAAGTCTGAAGGTGTCAATTTAAAGAAGATGGACATTCCTGAGAACCAGTTAGCTTCACAGACTGCCTGTGCAGTGTCTAAAGAGTCACTAGACTCCACATCAAGTGCACAGTCTGTAAAATCATCTCAAAGTATGTGATGCCTTTGTTTCCATGTTCATTCCAAAGTACATTCATAGTCGTTTTATATATGTAGTACAGTACATAAATATCTCAAATTTGTTGCAGTATTTATCAATATACAACATAGATATAGATGCATAGATATATTAGTCATGTTTTCTAGCCGTTTTTACTGTGCTTGTCGGAAATCACATTTTCCAATCTCTTGCTAAAAGCACATATTTGAAGTATTTTGCACCAAAGGTGGCTTAAATACCTGAAAAGTTCATAAGATGAAAAGTTGATGAGTGCTGATGGACAAGGTATATCATTAAATGGAAAAATGGCAAGATCTAAACTGCTTTCTATGTATTATTACAAACTGTCAAAGGAAATATTCTCATTTATTTAAAAGATTTTGAAAAGATGGGTTTACCCAAACTTTTGACGCGCAGTAAAAGTGGTCTTTAATGTGTTACTTGGTGCAAATGTTTGCATTAGGTTTTTTTTTTAACTTTAGTTTGATATTTTCTTCATAGCCCCTGAAAGTGACCGCAGGTCTCGATGGGACCGATGGGGATTGTCCAGAATAAAGAGAGATAGGACGCCTTCTCAGTCGAGCGTTCCCTCAACCCCTTCAGAAGATGATAGTCAGACCTCACATCAATATAGTCGATCTGTCTCTGGTATGTCAGCATTACTGTCAGGTACACTTCTTGTATTAATTGCTATTAAGAACACGGATGTAAAAAATATATGTAAAAATATTTTTTAGATTTCCCTCCAGTTTTCCATATTAAATTGAAGGACCACATTCTTCTGGAGGGAGATCCAGTCACCCTGAGTTGCCTCCCTGCTGGCAGCCCCCAACCAAAAATTGTCTGGATGAAAGGTAAGATTTAATTGGACACCCCTTCTTTGTCCTTGGTGACATATTTCAGACTCTGTAATTGTTCAGCCATGTCTCCCTATGCCTTTAGATAAGAAACCTTTAGAGATTGAGGACAGAATGAACTTGATGTCTAGTCCGGATGGAAGACAGTTACTGATGATAATGAAGACCGGCAAGAAAGATGCTGGACTTTATGAGTGTGTGGCAACAAATAACCTGGCCTCTGCAACCAGCTCTTGTACCTTGTCTTTAGCTAGTAAGTTCAAGCACTGTATTCCATCCACATCAGCAATTTATCAGTTATTGAATTAAAGGCAGTATGATTTTCACTCAGTTTCAGGGAAACTGAAAACTATGAAAGAATACATGTGGAAATATGCAGTGAGATATTGAGAAACATACATATATTAGAAGGTCTTGAACCTAAATCTTTATTAAGCTTCTTTGTTTTTTTTTCTGTTCATACTATCCTCATACTTTTGCCTCCAGGTATTCCAAAACGCCCAGGGACGCCTGAGATTCCTCAGACTTACAACAATACAGCCCTGGTCTTATGGAAACCAGCCGACAACAAAGCCCCATGCACATACACACTTGAGAGGAAAACTGAGAGTAAGGTCATTTTTTATGTCATCCTAAAGGGAAATCTATTACAGTGAATGTTCCCTTTTTTATAAAACCAAAAACATAAATATGACGTTTAATTTTTCACAAGGTGATTACAACTGGCTGACTGTGGCTGCGGGAATTGCAGATTGTTATTACAATGTTACGGACCTTCCATCTGGTGTAAACTTTCATTTCCGTGTGGCATGTGTGAACAAAGCGGGACAGGGCCCATACAGCAATGTCTCCGAGAGAGTTGGCATCAATATTCCAGGTACAAGACAAACAGTGGCATCATACTTTAAACATTCATTATTCATAATTCAGTTAGTGAGATGTAAACAAAGTCATTCAAACTTGTCTGATCTGAAATGCATTGAAAATGCATTGAAATGCATTGCATGAAGTGCATTGTAGAAAAAATAAGCACCTACTTTTTTTTACAATAGTTCTTATCAGAACCAGGGGTTGCAATGTCTGCCACACTGATATAGGCTTTCTGTTTATTATGTAAAACATCCAGTGAACCTCTGTGTCTTCTGATCTTTTATATTATGTTAAAAAAGGTAGAATAGTGGTAAAAAAAGACCTGCATGTACCTAGAAGCATTACATTTTTTAGAGTTTGTTTAGAATGATGCATTTTATATGAAATCTCTAAATCCATCTAAATCTAAACTAAGCAATTATGCATTCATTTTGAAAAATCTATAGAAATGCCCTTTAAAGCAAGTGTGTGGTGGGCATGATGCTAACTACAAAGTATAAGCATACATTAACCTAGTATCTCCAAAGCTAAAGAAACACTAATGAAAACTGGGCATACCAAACATGTCTCGACTGATCGACTTTGGGGGTAAGAATTGCTATGTGTAGTCCTTTATGGGAGCACTGTAACATTGGTCTGTTCAGTTGTCTTGCTTATTTACTTGATCAATGTTGTGTTTTATGCTCCATCTGTTTGGCAGTGGCTTCAATCCCCCAACCTGCTTTAGTGAAAACAGTTCCATCAGCTTGTCCTCCGTTTTTGAGTCCTCATGTGATCACAGCTGCTGTTACATCTGCACAGCCAGCACCTCCCCAGTCCTCTTATGCAGCTCCACAGACTCTCACCTCCACTGCCCCGTGGAGAGTTACCGGCACTACACCAGCCTCACCTTCCTCCACATCTGAGCCTTCTACCCCTCAGCCTGTGGTCTCATCACTTTCAGCAGCTAATGTTATTCCCATCATTACAGAGCCTAAGGTACAGACTGATGTTGTAAACACTGCCCACACAGTTGCTGTCAATCAGTTGCCTCTAAAGGTGAAATCTGTCCCACCCTTTGTCCCCCCAAAACCAAACAGCCCTGTAAACGTGGTTCCCCCCATCACACAAGTACAGTCTGTGAGCCAAAGGCCATGCACTGCTCCACCTTCAGTGGGTCGGCCAATTTCTCCAGTCCCTACATATGTCCCAGCCACCACTGCTCGAGTTGCTCCTACCCCAATCACCCCTCCTGTGGTTATAGCAAGTAGTATCAGTCCTATTGGGGATGGAGCTGTTTCCACTTCTACAGAAACACCCATGGGAAGGGCGATCCCTGCAGCCAAAAGTGACAGAACTTTGAGGCAGGGAGTTCCACAGAAACCATACACATTTCTGGATGAAAGAGCCAGGTGAGAGGCTATGTGGTGTGAGTGGTGTACTGAAAAATGTAATTCATCTGCGCTGATTTTGTAATGTGAGGATCATTTTCATCTTAACTGATTCAATGAAGTGCATGTTCAAAAATATTTGATTCATGAAAATAGTTCTTTTTTTCCACAGGGGTCGATTTGGCATAATACGGGACTGTCGGGAGAATGCCACTGGGAGAATGTTCATGGCAAAGATTGTGTGCTATGACCAAGAGAACAAGCAGACAGTGCTACAGGAGTATGAGATCTTGAAATCCCTTCATAACGAAGGAATCATGGCTTTACATGAGGCTTACGTCACACCTCGCTACCTGGTTCTCATTACAGAATGCTGCATGGGCAAAGAGATCCTGTACAGCCTTACTGATAGGTAAATGTGTCTGTGTCCGCTTGTGTCTTTGTGTCTGTCCATGTAATCATGCTCCTGCAAACTAAGTGTCAGAGACGATTTAGTCTGTCTGTAAGATAAATGTGTTTTTCCATTCTAGGTTTCGTTACTCTGAGGACGATGTGGTGGGTTACATAGTCCAGATCCTGCATGGTTTGGAGTATTTGCACAACCACCGGATCCTTCATCTAGACATCAAGCCTGATAACGTCATGGTTACCAACCTCAGCGTCATTAAGATCATAGACTTTGGCAGTGCTCAGAACTTCAATCCCCTTTTCCTCAAACACTACAGTAGAGATTTGGGAACTTTGGAATACATGGGTAAGAACAAGACATTAGTTGTTTTGGTACATCGTGACAGTAAATACAGTACTGTGCAGAAGTGAAAGGCCGTCCATTATTTATTTTCCAGTCAAAACAATTATTAAGCACTAGTTATTCATTTTTCTTTGTTAGCAAAAAAATGGAAAATTGCACAGAAACCTCAACAACTAAATATAATATTTTTTTGTGTGTCAGCCATTTGCCTGTATTACAGCTTTGATGCTTGTTTCAGATTGTTCTATAGAAATCTGCAGGGATATTTTTCCATACCTCTCATGTTCAGTCTTAGAAGTTGGTTGCATTTACTGCTGTACACTGTCCAAGTAATCCTAAACACATTCAAAGATGTAGAGGTCTGGACTAGTGACTAGTCCATTGTTCTGGAAAAAAAAACCAAACGGTAGCTTCTGTGTTTGATTTGCAGATGTTTTTCATTTCTGTCTGTTACCTTTTATCAATAACAGCTTTTCGGCAGCTACACATCCTTTCAGACTCATAGCATTGAGTTGTCTTCTCACAGTGGAAGGATGGACAGAAACACATCGCTTTTTCAGATGTGAAGAAAGAGTGGAGCATGATTTTTTTTTTTTTTTTTTTTAAGCTCTCAAAAATAAAAGCTTTACCTGTTAGTGACCCTTTTTTGGTCTACCAGGTCTTGCAGAGTTATTAGGAGACCCATTTCTTCTAAAATTTTCTCAGCTCTTTTTGGAAACTCCTGATTTTCAATTATAGAAATATCTCCTGAAAAACAAATAAATGTAATGGCAGTTTTGACTGAAGTTTTTTTTTAAACAATGAAGGGTTTTCTACTTTTGCACAGTACTGTAGGAGTTAGTTTGAATATCTATTCAAAACCTCGTCTAATGATCAAGTCAAGTCAAGAGGCTTTTATTGTCATTCCATCTATGTGCAAGTACACAGTGAGTGAAATTCCGTTCCTCCAGGAACATCACGGAGCAACAAGGAACACAAAGTACAAAGAGTGAACGTGCAGACATCGTGTGCAAACAAAAGATTAAACTAGAAACGATAAATACAGTAAATTAAACAGACATTAGTCACAGTAAACAGACAGGACAGTGCAGCACCGACACAGCACTCGTTCTGGACAAGGTGCAGAGATATTAACCTGCTGTGATCTGTGAGTCACGCAGTCAGATGACGGACATAAGCACAGCAGTTACTGAGGTAGAAAAACCTGAGTAAAACAGTGAAAACACAGTGTAGCAGCAATGTGCCAGATAGTGCAAGTAGAGCATCAAAAGAGGTGTGTGTGTGTGTGTGTGTGAGGGGGGGGGGGGTTAGCTCAGTCCTTGTGAGTTTAAAAACCTGATTGCTTGAGGAATAAAGCTGTTGCAGAGGCAGCAGTGAAAAAAGTCCGTGTGAGGGATGGACGGGGTCGTCCACAATGCTGGTGGCTTTCCAGATACAACGTGTGGTGTAGGTGTCCATGATGGAGGGGAGAGAGACCCAGATGATCTTCTCAGCTGTCCTCACTATATGCTGTAGGGTCTTGTGGTCTGAGGTGGTGCAATTCCCAAACCAGGTGATGATGCAGCTGCTCAGGATGCTCTCCACAGACCCCCGTAGAACAGGTTGTTTGTTCCACACCAGTCTGTTAGCTGCTGCACCTCCTCTCTGTACGCTGACTCATCGTTCTTGCTGATCAGACCCATCACAGTCGTGTCATCAGCTTGATGATGTGATTTGAGCTGTACTTTGCGGTACAGTGCTGAGGGATGATGGTGTTGAATGCTGAACTGAAATCTATGAACAGCATTCTGACATAGGTGTCTTTATTGTCCAGGTGGGTGAGAGCCAGGTGGAGTGTGGTGGAGATGGCGTTGTCTGTTGAGCGGTTGGGGCAATATGCAAATTGCAGTGGGTCCAGAGAAGGAGGAAGCTGGTCTTTAATGTGCCTCATGACAAGCCTCTCGAAGCACTTCATGATGATGGGAGTGAGTGCAACGGGATGGTAGTCATTGAGGCAGGACACTGGAGAGGCACAGAGATGATGGTGGACTTGAAGCACGTTGGAACGACTGCAGTGCTCAGAGAGATGTTGAATATGTCCGTGAGAACATCGGCCAGCTGTTCGGCACATTCTCTGAGCGCTCTGCCTGGTATGCTGTCGGATCCTGGTGCTTTTCGTGTGTTGACTCTGTGTAGAGTTCTCCATACATCAGCAGTGGACAGACACAGTACCTGTACACTTGGAGGAGGTGTGGTTTTCCTCACCGTCGTGCCGTTCTGTGCCTCAAACCGAGCATAGATGTTGTTAAGCATGTCTGGAAGGGAGGCATGTCACAAGCACGTGGAGGTGACTTGTAGTTGGTGATGGCCTGGATGCCCTGCCACATGCACCGTGTGTCAGCAGTGTTTTGAAAATGAACATGGATTTTCTTTGAGTAGGCACGGTTAGCCTCTTTGATGGCCTGGGAGAGCTTGGCTCTTGCCACGCTGAGGCTTGCTTTGTCCCTTGACTTGAAAGTCTTGTCGCGGGTTCTCAGCAGCATGCGCAGCTCTGCAGTCATCCTGATTCTGTGTACTTCTCCAGGTTGATGGAGTCACCAGTAGTTGCTGCTACTCTGAACATCTCCCAGTCACTGTGCTCAATAGCCAGGTTCTCACTTGCTTCTGGTCTGGTTTGGCACGTCTGATGAGCGGTCTGTATGCTGGAATGAGCATCACAGAGATGTGGTCCGAGTAGCCGTAGTGGGGGCGGTCACTGATAGCATTGTACAGCTCGTTCAGTGTGGCGTTAGCATTAGCACTGGGAGCGATATACACCACTATCATACACAGCGAACTCGGCTCTCTAGGCAAGTAAAAAGGCCTGGCTCTCCACCAGCGGTGAGCAGTGACTGGAGACAAGCGCCGCATTTTTACACCATTCATTGTTGATGTAAACACACAGGCCTCCACCTCGAGTCTTACCGCACAGCTCAGTATGGTTTTGAAGATAAATGCTTTACCCTGTTGCGGATTTATCAACTACAGCTGTTGCACATAAAACATGATTTGGCCAAACTCTGAATCTGATGTGTGTCTGCATAAGAAATGTAGAAAGAACCTTATGTTGACGATCAAGACTCTGTAGACAGACTAACCAGCTGTGTGTCAGATATTTCTCAGTGGACGTTGCAAAATTTTATACAATTAAATCATGAAAAAACTGAATTACTGATCGTCGGTACAGAAACTCAGAGAAAAATGATTTTTGAGAACTTGGTTCTTTAACTTCATATACCAAACCTGAAGGATGAAACCTGGGTGTGATCTTAGACTGTGATCTCTGCTTAACTCCGCATGTAAACACGGTCACTAAAATAGCTTTTTATCACTTAAGAAGTATCACTAAAGTTCGGCCTTTTCTATTTCAGAGCAATGCAGAGAAATTGTTCATGCATTTGTTACAAGCAGACTTGGCTACTGTAATGCTCTTCTTACTGGACTTCCTAAGAAAACTGTACATCCCTTACAACTCGTACAAAACGCAGCAGCATCCTAACAAAAGCAAAAGAGAGAGAGAGATGACATCACTCCCATTTAGAAAGAGCTGCACTGGCTGCCTGTATCGTTCAGGATAGATTTCAAGGTTCTGCTACTGGTCTTTAAAGCTCAAAACAACCCTAAAGCACCTGCTTACATCAGAGTGTCTGTCTGTTTATGTTCCAGCACGTAATCTAAGATCTGCAGATAGTGGCCTTCTACAAATACCCTCTGTAAAATACAGAAAACAAGGAGAGACTCTTTCAGTTATTCTGCTTCTAAACTGTGGAACTCAATTCCACCTTTTATTAGACAGTCAAGCTCAGTGCTCACTTTTAAGAAGCACCTGAAAACGTATCTCTTTAACTCAGGAGTTCATTAAAACTGAACGTCGCGTGGTGTTTATCTTTATCTTGTAATTGAATTTTCTTCATTTCCTACTGATTCTAATTAAATACTAATGATCTCTTCTATAACTGTTTTATCACCTGTCTGTAAAGTACGTTGAGCTTCCACCGGCATGAAAAGTGCTATAAAAATAAAATGATTATTATTATGTATTTCTACTCACTCCTATGGCTAAAGCGCCAGAGATGCTTAAAGGGGATGTTGTGGGGCCTGCAGCAGATATATGGAGTCTGGGAGTTCTTACGTATGTT
Source organism: Pygocentrus nattereri (assembly GCF_015220715.1). Taxonomy (NCBI): domain Eukaryota; kingdom Metazoa; phylum Chordata; class Actinopteri; order Characiformes; family Serrasalmidae; genus Pygocentrus; species Pygocentrus nattereri. The sequence goes on from NC_051240.1 coordinate 2,152,553, forward strand.
ATGTAAGTATGGCTTAATCAACTTTACTTCCACTTGTGTGAACAGTTTAAAAATAACAGGAAACTTATCATTTATCACTTAATGTTAATGCTACGGGGGTTGTCTTTTCTAAGTAGCATGCCTTATCTCATACATTTGTCAATTCTGAGAGAGATTCTGGACTGAAATGATGTCATCTGCTGGTTTTAATTGGCACTTTGTCTAAGTGTATCTGACTGGTTTTCATTGCGCATGCAGGCTAAGTGGCAGGCTGCCGTTTCAAGAGAAAGACCCGAGGCAGACAGAGACCAAAATACACACAGCAAAGTTCGACTCGACTAAGCTGTACCCAAATGTTTCCCAAAGTGCCTTGGCTTTCCTCAAAAAATTGCTGAATGGTTATCAGTGGTGAGTGTTCAACCACAAATCCTGCGAATCTCTTCACTCTCACAGGTTTTATTTCTTCTGTTTGGAGATGATCATGCAAGGGGTCTAACTATTAACTCTCACGTGTCTTGATTACTTCATTTGTCATTTATGGGTTATTTTAATATTTAATTAATACTGGTTCTACTGGCCCCGGGACCCAGAAGGAGAAGCGGCTTAGAAGATTGACATTGTTCAGTGCACTGTTCTGTCCTAACTGGATGACTGGATGGTGTCTTTCTGGAGCCTTACTGTTTTATTATTGAATCGATGCCTCTGTATGGTCTTAATTTACTACACTGTACTTAACATTACTGAAATGTTCCTCTCTTCCAAGAGACGTTCTGTTTTTCAACATGTAGCCTAACATTACTTTTACTGGCCTGACGTTAACCACTTAGGTCAGTTAGTGGCTTTTATGGGTCTTTTGTGGTAGTGAAAGGATTCATACGCATATAAACATTATAGGGCTCTCCAACTAGACCAGTAGAGTTTTAATAATTGAAATAGGCAATTAATTAAAGCTTTGATAATATGAACACAAATGCATATGACAATTATGAAAATATACATTATATCCTTACTGATGTTTAAAATGATCATTTAGAAAACCCTATTTGTGATTGACCCATATGAAGATCTTACAGGCTTGTCAAGTAGAATATACATCTGATTTATATGATTTTGCCCAGGTCCCGACCCACCACTAAAGACTGTTTCAGCAACGCTTGGCTGCAGGATTCTTACCTGATGAAGCTACGACGGCAAACCCTGACCTTCACCACTACACAACTGAAGGAGTTTCTTGGGGATCACCAGCGCCAGCGGGCCGAGTCAGCCACCAAACACAAGGTCCTCTTGCGGGCCTACCAGAGTGGGCCTCAATCGCCAGCCTCAACTTCAGCACCCAGCCTGTCCAGCACACCTGGCTCCAAATAAAAACCTTCACTCCATGCAGAGCTCCAGATTACCTGAAGGCATAGAGGCCCCACTCTTATCTTACCAACTACTAAGGACAGAAGTGCAGGAGGTGGAACTGGATCCTTTATCCCGAGTTGAAGAGCATTCAATGTTAATGAATACTGTTAATGTGTACTACTAGTAGGTAAGTAATAACAGGTTGAGCTGTGGTAGTTTGAAGATCATGGCACAAATGTAATTTTAAAAAGGTGTGGTATACAGAGCAATACGAAACTCCATGTGTTTGGCCTTTGGCTGAGGAATGTAGAACTGAATTCTGAATTTCAGCACCAACAGAGTTTCTCATATTAAACCTAGGCACTGCAGAAAGACAGGACACATGGGCCTGTATATGAAGCAGATTACAACACAGCTTTCTCAACACTATCAAACACTTTCACACTTGCTAGTGTTTTTTAATATTATATTTTGAGTTGCACCTGACTGTTGCTAAAATATTTTATCTGTGGGAATGATTGTAAATATATAACAGTTTTAGAGAGGATAAATATCTGTACTCTGTATAATGGCTTAAATCCTGTTTGCTCAGAAAGGATACAGAGAGTGGCAGTGACAGGTTTTGCTGCACTGAACGAGCGCTGGTCATCCTCCTGGACATCAGCCTTCTTGCTGATGTGCTCTACAGATTTGTTCCAAATCTAACCAGTGATTCAGCAAACGAGCTCCTTTTAAAGGGCCCATATTCTGTTTTGTATCCTCACATTTTTTCTTGAGGTCAATTTATAATGTTTGTGTCTTACCATAATCTTTTTATGTCCATTGCCGTCACAGTAGTTTTCCAACCTCTCTTGACCCCCTGAATTAAACAAAGAAAAGCTGCTTTTGTAGTTGTGCCTTTAAGATCTCTCCATTTAAATGACCCCTGTTCCGATTGGCTGACCACTTCACAAGTGCCCTGCGTTGTGCCTACTGCAAAAAGCAGTCTGGGCTGAAATGTGCATCAGTTGGATAAACTGTGCTAGGCTAAATGTGTGGCTTTCTGTACACTTGTTTGTGGTTGTGACATCACAAGCATGAATTCAAAAAGGGCTGTTTTTGCAACATATTTGCCAAATGTGGACTGGGGTGTGAACAGTACATCTTGAAACTTCAGCAGTTTGCATAGAACATTAAACTTGTGCATATTTTAACAAATGCAAGGAAATTAGGTTTTTCTGTGATTCTGGGCCCTTTAAAGACTGCAAGCTGGAACCAACTCTAAAGCAGAAAGTAGAAATCCAGGAGAAGGCTGGTGTCCATTGATATATAGGTTATGTTGCACAGTGTTCATAGGAAGTATGATCATGAATGTATGTATGTGGTAGACGTGACAGTACTCTTAGATGTCATATAGCTGACTGTTACTTCACTGCAGCTGTGTAAAGCTCTATTTATTTATCTATTTATTTTTCAGTGATTTGCATCCATGTATATGGTTCTTGGCCTGGCATGCATTTGCGGAGCACTTTTTCAAACAAGACAACAGTAAACACAGATTCAGCTCGGTCATAATTCAGTTCGTATTTCTGCTGGGGTTTGTTTTTGTAAAATACAATGGGAACTGTGTAATGCTGTGTAAATATGTTCACAAGTTTTGTTTGTACTTCTGGAAATCGTTTTGCAGTTTTTTTGCAACGTGTAATTTGAATGACAGAAGTGTTCATTGAATTAAAAAAAAACGTATTGTTTAATATAAATGTTTATTCGTGCTTATTGCATTGGGAACATTGTGTCAGATAAAGGATTTGCCTACAAACACAATCAAGAGCTTCTTAAAGCAGTAATTGGCAGGTGATTCTTTAACTCAATGCAGCATATTTTTATCTCGGAAAACATATAAAACATACCGAATACTTTGCCCACTTTAAGTGAAATACTTTAAAATGACCAATTTTCCTTTCATTTTATATATTTATACATACTACAAAAAGCGTTCCATACAAATCAAAGTGATTTCCAGACATTTTCTTCATTCCGTAGACTTTTAGAAAAAAGGTCACCCATACAAGACTGTCTATCTACTCCACACCAGTACACTGTACAGCCTAAATGTGTTCGGCTTTGTGTGCTGACTGTATACTGATGCTGTACATTGTTACATCCGTCCTCCAATGCATTCCTTCACTTTCATCATTCTTTTCATTATTATTATTCTGGGTAAGCAGAAGTATAAAAACATTACATCATCTTAAGGCCCATGCACACTGAGTTATAGCATTTTCAGTACAATCACTTTTTACAGGAATCTCATTAGGGGCTACATGAAACACAAATGACTGCTGTTTGCCTTTGCAGTTAAACGTGTTGATTGAAATTACATCACACTACTTTAAAACCCTCTGACAGGCAATTGATGGCAAGATGATATAAAATGTGGCTACTTGTTTTTGTTGCTTCTTCATATATCGCTACCCTCTCTACCCACTTAACTAGATTCCCCTCTGCCTTGCTCTCTACAGCACTCTCAGCTGAGCACTGCTTTTGGCTTTCCCTGTAGTGAACTTTACTGTCCCACTCATATCTGAGCTGGTGTTTTTGAAGGTGAGACTGTAGAGGGTCCCTTTGTTCTCCAGACGGATGTCGGGCCCTGGCTGAATGGTTTCTCCATTCAGGGTCCAGACGGGCGGTTTGATAAGGGGTACAGACACTTCGCACTGGAACCTTGCCGGTTCGGGACCGTTCACCTCGACGTCTTCCAGCTCTTTCACCAACATGATGGACTGGGCTGGGTGGACAAATCGTACATGCTGTTAGCCGCAGTTATTTGGCACAACTACAGTTTTAAGCCCATAAGCATTTTAGATATTGTAAAATATCCCGTTTTTGTTACTTGTTGATCTCAGTAGTATATCATTATCTCTATGACTAATACAAGCATTCTGAGTGTATACCAGCCAAGTTAAAACCCTGAATACATGAGCGAAGAAACAAAACGAGGGCAAATCCTGTCAATTTTGGAAGTGATTTAGGTTAATAAATCTGAGACTTTGAAAGAGGGCACATTATTGTGGTATAGATGGCTGGGGTTTCCGTCACAAATACTGCTCAACTGGCTGTTTCAACAGGAATCTGCATTTAGATCTGTGGGGGGAAACATCAGTAATCAAGGCTGGAAACTGGTTGAAAGCTCACATTCAGTGACGTGCATTAGTGTGATATATGCTTTTGTTCCTCAGGTGACTGAGAACATTAATGCATGACATGGTGCACAAACCTCCTACAAAGATGAATGCACATCTGAGAATTTCAGTGTTTAAAAAGCCAAAAGCACCGAAAAAGATGATAAAATCAGATGTCATCCTTCACTATCTTCTCAACGAATGGGCCAGCGCATGGGTGTCGAACACCAATAGAACAGTACAGGGCTGAATGCTTGACCCCCTCAGAAAGGGGTCTGGTGGCTCTGTTATGCTTTGAGGGACGTCTTGCTGGCATGGTCTGGATCCATATTCTATCCTACGACAGTAGTCTCTTCCTGTCCCCATTCATGGGACATGAGGGGTCACTAAATGGCTTTTGTTGAGTCCATAAAGGGGATATAAGTGAAAAGTGGCCTTCACAGTCACCAGATCTCAACCCAACTGAACAACAAATTTTGGTCTGAAGTGCTTGATTCCACTCTCTACCACCAACCTTCCAGTGCAGGAAGGTTTTTTGGAAGAATGTGGCTCCAAAAAGGGCTAGACATCGTAACGATACGAGAATCTTTGGTGCTATATAGAACCTTTTCATATAGAATCTTTTCAAAAAGGTTCTATATAGAACCATCTACAACACACTCTCCATCGATCTGAAGAACCATTTAATGATGCAAGGGTTTCTATATGCGACCATTTGCTAAAGAACCCTTGAAAACCATCAATTTTAAGAGTGTATAAACGCATACTGTGTTGTTTGATGGGTACACAGCATTAATCAAAAGTATGTTAATTATGCTTCAGTATGTGCGCTGGGATATTATTACCACCATGGGCAGTAAGTAAAAGAAAACACTAGAAAAGCCCCATTTTAATGCCAGTGGGGCTACATCTATTAATAAACCCCCTCTGGTCAAGGACCCCAAACATCACTTACCTTCCACCATAAGCTTGGCTGTGGACATGTGCTCGCCCACCTCAATGCTGTAAGTACCCTCATCCTCTACTGCCACCTGGTGGATGACCAGTTTGTGGTAGCAGCCCTCGCTGAAGATCTCCATGCGCTCTGAGGTCTCCAGCTCCTCATCGCCTTTGTACCAGGTGACCTCACAGCGAGGGGAGGACACAGTGCACTCCAGGATCACCCGATGCTTCTCCAACGCGGTGCGGTCCCTAAGTGGACGCACAATGCTCACAGGTAGCTCTGTCCAAAGAAGCAGAAAAAGGCGTTGGTGTATCTTAGAGGTGGTACTGAAGTTTGGAACCATGATATTTACCATACTTGTTATTTACAAACAAATGTTTATTACATAAAACAATTAAATACACATTAAATATACCATACCTTGAATCTCAAGATATGCAACGGATTCAACTTGTTTGGATACAAATTTAATCTCGCCAGCATCCTCTGTTGTAACGTTGCATATTAGAAGGAAGTGCTTGGTTCCTGTTGAGAAAAGGAAAAACGTTTGACCAGTTGGAAAATGCCTGCTGTCCTTTACACTGTCTGAACACTTCACGATGAATGAACCTACAGAAATGGTCCAACATAAGTTTTAAAGAGGTTTCGTTAATACATTGTCAACATGTAAGAGACATGGAATGTTGAAATGACGGAAGTTGTATCCTAGGAATGTCTCAATGACTAAAGGCATGACATGCTGACCCTCTCGGCGAGTCTTGATGGTACTACTGGGCCGGATTCTATGGGCATTCTTGTACCACTCTCCAGGCATGTCCTCCATTGACACCTCACACATGAACACAGCATTCTGGTCCTCCTTAATGTACAAATCCTCCAGCTCAGTGATGATCTCCAACTCCCGCTCTGAAACACACAGCAGAGAAATCAGAAGATCTTAGCTTCCGGGACACAAAATGTATACGTCGGAATATATGAATCTATTAGTAACATCCAAAAATCTGAGAACCAAGAAAGTCTGGGATTTTTTTTCATTTACACCTGGAAATAAATAACAGAATGTAGAAAAATTTGAAGCAAAGAAAAGTCAAGACGGTTAAACCTTCTAGGTCACTATTCAAATATATGCGTTTATGACACTGTAATAAAGGCTTCAGTAATAAAGGTCAGATTTTCTTTTGAGTCTTCCATTGAAACACATGTACAGTTGACTCTCAGCTGGATTTGATCTACGGCTCGAGTGCATGCTGTGATTAAAGCAAGGGGCATTTCTAATACTAAAAAAATTCTGCCATTCATTGTATTTCAAACACTTTTTGCTCAGATTGTTAGGCTGATGACATCATTTGTAATGAAAAACATTTTGTTACATTAAAAAACAGTGCAGCACTGTCAGCATTATACTCCATTTTTTAATAATACTGAAGACATCAACATTACGAATGAATCAAAAAGCCTGTATCTCCTGGCAGGGCCCACAGTAACCTATGATGATATGACTATTGTGACTGAACATTTCCCAACTTCCCAAAATGCAGAATTTGTCTATAAAATATTTTTATATGTACATTCAAAAAAACCCAAATTGGACATATTAACTGGTCATTTTTACTATTGTTAAAGCCTAAAAAACTAACATGCAAGTTGCATTGACAATGCCTACACTTGTTCAATTAGGCTGGGAACAATATGACAATATTTATCATTACTATGATAAACTACATCACTTTATATCACAGCATGCTTTCTGAATATATAGTGAATACCTCTATACGTAAAGATCACTGAACAATTGTGTGTATTTTGTGCATCACTGAAAGGTCTTAAAGTATCATGATGTTCTTTTCTTGCCATATCGTCCACCCTTTCAGTACAATAAACAGTGATGGGAAAGATGTTTTTTAAAGAGCCCATACCATAGATTTCAAGCTTGCAGAACGTGGAGAGGTCATCAATTTCGCAGGTGTAGATGCCAGAGTCACTGACGCTACTCTGCATGATCTGCAGACAGCGCTTACGACCCATCGAGTAGATCCTCAAGCCTTTATCTGACCTAAGCTCCACTCCATTCTGCCATTAGAAATGTACAGAGCACACATGTATCAGAGAACAGACACATCACACCTACACAGGTTTTCTTTTAGAGAGATTTTGAGTGGCAATACCTTCAGCCAGCGGACTTCCACATTTTGCCTGGACAGCTCACACTCCAGCGTGACAGGTGAGCCTTCCTCCAGCCGGATATCAGACAACTTCTTTATCATAGCCACTGGTGTCTCTGCAAATAAAGGAAAGACAGTTGTCCATCGTTTCACCTTCTGCAGCTGAAGAGAGCCAAATAAAAGTGCCCTTTTAAGTATTTCCTTGGGATGGATCAATGGCATGATGTGCTTTTTGGTGCCCATCATTGTCCTATAATATATACTTTACATACATTTTTCGAAACGAAATATGCATAAAATTCATTTAAAATAATGTCAGGTTAAGCAAACCATTAAAAATAGTCATATAAAATATTTTGCCATGATAAGTCTAAATCAATTTGCTCAGCATGAGTGTTTAAAGCCCTTAAAACCATAGCAGCTTCAAATGTGTTCAACTTATTGAAAAACATTTGCTCGGAAATTCCAATTTCTCCAAATGTCACACAGATCAACAACAATGGACTTTTATTCAGACACGCTTTTAAGGAAAAGTGGCTTTTCACCATGAAGAAGACCCCAAGTGTCCTGCACGGTGCAATACCACGTGCAGGGACAGCAGCCCTTTCACTAATGTTGAAAAAGAGGTCAATGTCAGGCCGTGTGACCGCTTGACAATCGAGACATTTATTTATTTATTTAGAAATGTAAGTGTATGAGTGCTCAAGTACACATTTTTAATAACGGTACATACCTTTAAAATAGTGTGGTGATACCACCCGAAATATTTTAGGTGCTACAATTAAAAGATTTATGTAGTTATCATTTATACTATTATAAAAGCTATGAAACAAATATTAACATGTTGAATTGGTTTCATTATTATTTTTAAAGCCTTATTTGTCACTCGCTTGGACAAAGTGTTTATTTAGTCGTCACTGAGTTAAACCGAATCTTACAATCTGGATTCCGTAAAGGTTTTGGCTGTGTCACATCTGCAGTACACAGGCTACACTCAGCCTAGAGCTATGTGATAAGCGAGTCAGGCTGTTGTTATGCTTATGTCCTGATGACTCATCTGAGAGCTATTGGATAATTCGACTGTGACGTCTTAGCGCTGTTAATGGCAAGGCCCCGTGTCTGAAATGTGTGTGACTCATGAGTAGATTCAGAAGCCAGAGCCCAAGAGATGTGATGCATTCACTGATGATGCTGGTGTTATTATCTCTGTGACACTGAGCAGACGGCTGCCCTGTATTCAAATACAATTCAAAGGCCTTTCACTCACATTACAATACTGCTCAAAAGTTTTGAATTCTTCATATATTTTAAATATTTATCTCCATTATTGTACATTTTTAATCATTTGAATGGCAAATCACTTGTAACTCACCCTTTTAACATTGACATATGTTTTATAGTTACAGGAAATATGTGTCTTATATATATCTTTGGATAGTAAGGACATTTATTCAATTTTATTTTTACTCTTATGTAGTAAATTCTCATTTTCAAAGTCATTTTTCAAGGAGATAAGATATATGATAATCCAATAATCCAAATGATTCAAAGACGGAGAGAAATTGGGATTCCTAACAACCATGCAGGAGCGTCTAGACCAGCAAAAGCTCTAAGAGATGATTTTGAGAGTTCTTGATGTCAAAGAAGCCATTTCTGAGAAACGTTTGTTCTTAGGTAAGAACAGAATCTACACACACTCAAACGCGCAAAGGTGCGAGCAGTTCTGCGCTGTAAGAACACGTCATGAATACAGCGTAGACTTTTTCTTAGGAACTTTCTCAAGAACAAATTTAAGAAAACTTGGGAAGATATTGGTAAATGAGGCCCAATGAGTCGTCCCCAGCAGTCCAGAATGTGTTTGGAATTACGTGGACCAGAAGAAGCAGAAAATGAACCAAACTTCTGAACTTTGGAGGTCTGGAACATCAGCGCAGGTTTCTTTAAAAACACTGAAAGGAAGTCTCCTGGGAAGAATGGTGATGAATGGTGACTGCAATGTTTAAATGGTGCATATTGCATCATAATTTAGGCCAACACTAACGAAAAGGTTGCCGTAAGTTGCCCACCTTTTACCACAAGTCGTGCTGAGGTCCGGAGCCCCTCTGCGGAGAAGGTAATGGTGCCTGTGTCCTCCAGTGTGAGGTTGGTGAGCGTGAGGCTATGCACACATCCATTGGCGCTGGTGCGGAAGGTATTGTTGGGTTTGACCCTCAGTCCATCCTTCTGCCACACACCCTCCACGTCCGCATGGGACAGCTCCACCTCGAACGAGGCTGTTTCTCTCTCAAACGTCTCGATGTCCATCAGCCCCTTGCGTATGGTGATCTTCCTGGCTTTAAAGGTCAACAGGATCTGTTCAGTCATCACATCAATAGTTGATCGTGCTATTTACACAAAGGACACAACTTCAATAATTGATTATTCTAGTGTTATTTTTCAGTGATTTAATTAAACCATTCCACCTTCTGCCCGTTTTTCCTGTCACAGAAGCATCATTTAGTGGTCTATCTCTACAACAAGAACAGTAGAAGCAATAATGCCCCCACGCTGCAATGATCATATGGTCATTCTAGAGCTTTATAGAGCTCTTTTGTTTTTAAAGGACAATGACATGGCATTTTTTTGCACCAAATCCATTTTTTTTTCTACAAAAAAGGAACAAATACACGACTTGTATCACATTATTCTACAGTACCGCTTTATGTGAAAACTTTTTGGTGCAAAAAAAAAAAAAAAAAAATTCAGACATCTATGCCTCTTAAGTCTTAAGATGCATATGCGGAGATAAACGACTTTTATTATGGGGAAATCCAGGGTCACTTTCAAGACGGTCCAGGTTCAAACAGCCAACACGACAGAATGATAGTTAGACATGAACAGAAACATGGAACCCAAACAATGCCAAAACGTCAAACAGCAAACAGTACAAAGACCAGCAAAAAACAAAGGGCAAACACGGGGCTTATAAAACACAGGGACAGGCAGAAAACAGGTGGCGACAATCAGGGGCGGAGTCACAAAACAAGGGGCCGGACTAGGAAACCAAAACAAAGCAGGAATTTAGAGCAGGTGGACTAGACTCAAACAAACGCCCATGGACCGTGACAATGCAGATTAAGTAGGTATATAAAATTCTGAATAAAATAGTTTGCTATGACTTCATGCTTGACACTTAAAATCATAACATGTTTTTAAACAGGACAGATTTATTCAAATTTTCTGTAAATTCTGATTTCCTCAAATGTCATGCGGCACAATCAACATGGAAAGACGTTTATTCTGACATGTCTTGAGAGGATTTAAGTGGCTAAATACAAAGACCAGTTTATACAAAGTTCCTCAGTAGTCATAAACAACATTAAAAATATACTGGATAATAATAGAAATGACATAAAATATAAGTATATTTTTATTAGTATGCAGACATGCCACCTGTCTGATTAATATTGCATGTTTGCCATTTTACAAGTTATGAAACAAATACCAGAATATTGAACAGACACAAAAATATATATTTTTTTATTTTTGCAGATACAAAAATACACATCACATCCTGTTTAATTAGAATTGCTATGATTATTTTTTTGAAAGCTTTTCGGTCACTGACCTTTAATGAACTTTTGTATAATCATCGTCATTAATGACTAACTGCCCTTCTGCAACCCTCGCTCTGAACATTGTTCAGAACACTCAGCCGAATTCTCTAAACCCTGTTCACTCACGACTGAGCTGCATGACTCAGGTTTGCTGACGACACTACAGTCTTAAAAAAAGCGACCGTAATAAACCAGCCTGTGGAAACGAGGTGAAATATCCTCATAGCGCGCTGCCTGAACAGAAACCTGTCCCTGCACTTAGCCATGCAGTTTGTGTGATGTTGACTGGGTTTAATAAGCTGCCAGTAATTGTCAGCTACAATAGCATTATATACAATATAGCATTATAGCTCCAGCGCACCATTTATATCTTGGCTGACTCACCACCCCTGGGGCAAGGGGAAAATTGTACTTTTGTCACATTAATCTTGTATATGCAGCATCTTTACTGAATTAGTTCAAACTGAGGTCCAACAGTAAAAGAAAAACAAAACTATTCAGACCTTAGAAATGTACACAGAGTGTGTTCTGATCTATGGAACCCTCACTAACTGAGAGAGTAATAAGATTCATCATTTATAGGGAACTGTCGACTGGGAGGTGTCTGTCCAAAACCCGAACCCCTAAATTTCTACTTTCTAGATAATATTTGCATTGTGTTAATATTTTATTATTTTTCTTCTAATTACTTAATTGATTTCTTTTAAAGAGATGTTCAACAATTTAGATTCTGAGTTTAACTAAAAAAAAACACTGTCCCACATTTTCATGTCACTACCAAACCAGTAGAGTTTAGTCTGTAGACGGAGCCTCGTTTGAATCAAACCCCTGCATTTTAGAACTGGAAGTGAGGCTGCATCCCTGTCTCTCATGGCCACAGTGTGAGCTGTCAGATCCCACTGTTGTGTCCCAAAACATGTGTCCCAACAACTGAAAATCAATGTGTAACATTAGAAATAGCCACTAGCAAAACATATATTTACTGCAATTAAGTAAACTTTGTTGTGTTTTAATGAAAAGTCTCATTATTTCATGTTAACTGTTAAAAGCTGTGCTGGTCGTTTACTGGATAGCGTTTTTGAGTGCTGCTTAAAATGTAGTGTTTTAGTCAAAAGCCAGTTAAAAAAGATCAAAAAGTGTTTTCAGCTCTGACTTTAAACCGATTCATTGGAACAATCCATATATATAGATATAATATAGATATCCAGTGATGAGCGTACTGACCTGCTACCTGACAGACTACTGTGGAACCTCACTATCGCTGACCACAAGGCACTACAGCAGGTGGTAAGTGGCCCAGTTTAACACTGGAGCTTCGTTGCTAAATATACAGGGCGTTTGCAATAAGCCAGTGAGGTCAGGTCAAAGCTCTGCATGAACCAATGCATTTCAAACCTTGGATACAGTAGGTGCCTACATAAAGTTTCAGTATCAATTGTTAATTGAGCACTTTACTTAAGATGGTTGTCTCTGGTAGCAGGCAACCACACTCAAACTACATAAAGGGCCTTATTATGGAGCAGTACACAATGAGTTTGATGTGATATGTAAACCCTGGTAAAGTTTTATAAATGTAGTGCTCACACCTCAGTCCATATATTAACATATATTCGACCTACAGCAGTTTAGCCAAGGAATGCTTCAGCCTGGACTGCTTAATGAACAAGGCACAATATAGGGCGGCCAATCAGAGCAGAGTTCATTTACATATATCAGTCTTGCAGGTACAGCAACAACATCAGTCTGTTTAATTCTATGGGATAAAGAGAGGTCAGAAAATGGTCATTTTAACAGTATTATGACTTATGACTTATGATATTATTTGTAAGTCAAAGGTAGCAAACAACACCACGGGTTTCACACAGGTGAAATGTTCTTCTTTTCGGGTGAAAAGGCTTGATTACATCAGATAGGGTTTATTGTTTCTTTCATCTGACGTCCAGTCCAGCATTTTGACCAGAAATAGATACTGAGTATCGGATCGGTCCCACGTCCAATATCAATACAGTACATCAGACAGGTGCATGTCTAGCACATCTCCAACAGCAGCGGTAGCTGCACCCTGCCCTTTCTGAAATGACATACCGATGTTTCATCAGTCTCCTCTCACACAAACAGGCTTTATCCAGCCAGCGGGATGGGTTTATTTTTGTATGTGATAGCATTGTGCCACATACCAATAGCCGTGGTCAGAGTACACTGTAAAATTGGTTTCAGTGGTTACTCAGAAACCTTTAGGGTCACATTGATCAAAGTTTCTTTAATATCTAGCCTGTCTTGGCTAAACAATAAACATTTCTTACACCAGTAAATTAAATGTTAGTGCTGTAGACGTCCTAAAATGCCCAGTAGACACACCGCTGCTAATTAAACAGACCTGGTTAATCATTCACGCCTCACTACATACAAGCTGAAATGTGACAAAACCCAACAGATTTACAGATGAGTCTGTTCCGCCTACAGCAGTTTAGTCCCTGGAGTGTTTCAGCCAAGACTGCTTTTTAAATGAGGCACAACACAGGGCAGCAAATCAGAACAGAGCTGCATACGTCTTAAAAGCACAGTGACAATTCTAACGCATTCTAAGATTTCACAACAGAGGTTGGATAATTGTCATGTAAAAATGAATATTGACTGTTTTTGGCAAATAAACCCATAAAAAGGACCAGAGCAGAGAAAAATAAAGTGCAAGAAAACAGCAGGATGGGCTCTGCGACACGCATCCTTGACTGGTTAGATGTTTGACTCATGAGGATGTTTTGAATAAGTAATTTTTATCTTTGATGTTCTAACAAGTAGCATTTATTATCCAAAAGAATAGCAATGATCACACTGTAAGATGCCTTAGCTTGCATGGGAACCTGGATACCGGAGGGGCCTGTAGAAGTGTGTGAGAATCTACTAACGCAGCTGCGTGAGAACGAAGAAGCTGTCCTTGAGATGATAAGATGAATTTACAATGTGACCAGTCAAAAAGCTAATGCTCTTGGGAGAGTGGAACATCCTGGTACCGCTAAGATTAGATATTAAAAAAAAAACATACAGTACTGTGCAAAAGTCACCCAAGACACATTTTCAAAATCTATTGATTTGTGTTTATTTGCTGAGAAAAGTCTTAATATTTGAATAAACAAAATGTATAGGATTTCCATTAATAATGATTATTATATATATAAATATAAATAAATAATAAACAGTGATTTTCTGGATGTTATCTTGTTTCTTTAACCATTTCCAAGCCTCTCCTCGAGGAAGCCCAGTATTATAAGTAGTTAAAAAGCAGCTCCTGGTTGTAATTGATGATATTAACGAGTCTCTGTGGCGGCTGTGAAGGTGTCAAGGAAAAATATGGACCCGAGAAATTCTTGTTATTGTTTATTGTTTTTCTGTTTATTTGAATTATGAATACGACTTTATTCTAATGTATATTGTGATAAACTCACTGCTGAGATGAACTGTTGAAAACTTTCACATAGTACTGTACATGCATGTTTGGGAATAAGGGTTCCTAAGGAAAAGTGTAAGGTTTGGAAATGATGGGAACTAAGATGGTATAGAATTATATAGAAAGGCAGGGGTGATTACTTCAACACCCCAAACAGGATATAAAAATGGGTGTTTTGATGATCTTTACATTGTGTTTGTCTTTGAACCATCTTGCTACTCATGCTCAATAAAGAAGAAGGCATTTTCCTTCCTTCCACAAGAACCCAGCAACTTCAGTCTTATTTTACTTTGCTCTTTTACACTTATTTTGCTAGAAGAAGTTATACTGCAGTTAGCTCGTAGGGTAATAGCGTTAAAATGCATCAAAATGCATTTTATTCTATATTTTTAGTAGTTACTGAGTAATAAGCTGTAGTTTGTAATAAGCCTGAGGTTTTAAGGGGATAATATTGTTATGACTTCATATCAACCAAGTCTTAATGTTTTCACCTCTACATTTGGAAAGCTGACTCGATTCCTTAGTCACACTGCAGAACACATGCTATTTATAAACATTGTTGAAAACAGAGAAATTGATACCAGATCCACCATCATAATCAAAGCATAAGTAGGCTGAGGCTGAATCATCATAACACCCTGTTCTTCCAGCACAGTAACCCTCAGAAGTCTGGAGATATTTGGCTGCAGTCACTGCTGTACAACTGCAAAGTACGTGCATAATACTAGAATGATTGTATAGCTTGTTATATAGTTCTGTAATGAATTACATATAGATTATTATATATTCATATTATAAGTATAATTAATTATTAAATTCAGGTTCAGTTTTCATTGCCCACTTCTCACTTCATTTGTTTTAATGTCAAGTGGAAACGGAAGGTAGAGGAAGGAATTTAGAGGCTGATAGACTGGAAAAAGGAGAGGTTTCAGGCATAGTGTCAGTTATTCCATATTACCATTAACATTAAGTGCTCGTCCTCTAAAGAGAACAAATCTCTTCTTTATTTGATGAATTTAACATATTGGAGAAAAGAGAAACCATTAAATGTGCCATGTTCAAAATCTATGGCACATTGTATATTTAATGCGTTCCAATAGTTTAAAGTCAGCAAACACATAGCAATTATGCACCAATCATCGCAGAATTTTTTTACATATTACACAAATAGAATTGTTTAGAATTGTTCTCTGTGCTGTTAACCTGCATAGAAAATCAAGATAACGTGATTTAACTGAAGTTCAGACTTCTGCATTTGACTGAACCTCCTCCTACAGTCACAAACTGTAAACATATTTGTTTCAAATATATCGTATTTGCTTGTTTCAAAGACAATCACAGGTGATTCATGTGGGCTGAGCTAATCTTTACGATTCATGACTCAGTTTACATTCCAGCTTAGTGTTAGTGTTGAGATGGTCACTTACGCTCCACGTTGAGTTTGACCTGTGTGCGGTCGTGGAGGGTCTCGCAGCGGTAGGTTCCACGGTCAGACAGGCTGAGGTTGGTGATCTTGAGGCTCCTCTTGCGGCCGCTCTGGGTCAGAGTGTGTCGCGGTCCTGGCTGGATGACCACACCCTGGCGCATCCACTGCACTTCCCCTGATTCCAGACTGACCTCTGTCTCCAGCGTAGCCTCTCCGAACTCTTCAGCCATCACCACTTCCATCTTCTTAGTGAACAGCACCTGAGCCTCTGCAAAACAGCCCAGATGTCACCCTCTCACTATAGAGAGAATGTTTTTACTGGTTTTCTCAGTGCCTCATGGAATACTATACATTTTATGTTTAGTTGTTTCTCATGTTTCATGTAACTCATGTAAGTCACTGAAAGAAGAAGCAAAAAGTGGACAAAAAATGTGAACTGTAAACTTCCAATAGACTATAGAGTATAAATGATTGCGCCATATTAAGAATCTTAGATTATAATACCTTAAGAAATTGTTCAGTGCATCTAAAAACAGTAAATTTATGATTTTGATACAACTTACAACATAGAATTATGTTTAAAAATAGGAATTATTTACACTGTATGTAAACAATAAAAACAACATATCGCACTTTTGTGATTTGTATGGTTGAAAATAATAAAATTTTATATTGGCTTCATAGAATTTAACACTTAACTCAGATATTTTTACTGTCCATTATAATGAATAACAGTAAAAGAGCAGATATTTTACTATTATTCATTTGGCCAAAAGCTCTTGTTACTTTTATAATTCTTTGTGTAATAACATGTACATTAGGGTTAAAATATTTGAGACTACTCATGAAAATGCTTTTATTTTGCATGATTTTCTAATTTAATACAAAATGTGTTATTACAAGGCTTTGATAAACAGATCAAATCCATGCTTAAATGGAAGGGACAGGGTTCAATAACAATCTGGCCTTTTTGGACAAAGGCCTGAGCACGGTCAGTGTCACAAATTTGCTAAAGCTTGAATTGTGACCTAGAATTTGCGCAGAATCTTTTCTCTTATTTCATTTTCATTTTATTGTCTTAACTGATTTCGTTGTCATTTTTTAAATTCTAAAAAAGTTTTTTGCTTATTTATAGGTTTAAATGGAAAAACTGTGGTTAAGAACCCATTTTATATGCATGAGCACTGAAGCTGAAAAAGGTTTTTGGAGTGACTAGAATAATTAAAAAATGAATGCAATTAAAACAACTATCACTTTTATACTTCATAAGCTTGACTGACTATGTGATTCGACTTTGATGTTAGCAACATGTAACCGAAATGTGGTAGACACATACATCAGTGTCCTTCAGAAATGCAGTCATCATAAATCATGTTTAGTGGATGCACTTAAGCAACAGTATCTTCATAAATCACGTGCAGTGTGTGTGCCTAAGAAACCCTGCTTTCATAAATCACGCTGTTTCCACTCACCCTGGACCTTCAGGCTGGCTTTTGAGATGACTCCCTCAGCCTCTGCTGTGATCCTGGAGGAGTCCAGGAGCTGGACATTACGGATGATCAGCGTGTGACACAGGCCATTCTGCCCAATGATAAAACGCTCACTGGGTTTGATGATCTCTCCATCCATGAACCAGACCATCTGAACATCTTCAGGAGACACCACACACTTAAAGGTGGCCTCTTCACTTTCCATCACTGTGGTGTTGTGGAGCTCAGTGAGGAACTCCACCACACGGGGCACTGCAGGAAGACAGCAGACAGAGGAGGTTTAGACGTAATGTGCCTTAGTCTTGCCAGAACATCAATCAGTCCAGATGCTCTGTAAAAAAGAGGCACATTTTCATGTAGGTACATTTTTGTTTATCAAGCACAAACAATGAAAATGGTACAACAGTGGCATTAAGGTCCATCTACCATAAAACTCTTAAACTCCTTGGAACCAGCGGTGGTTCCAAAACGCACTTCATCATATTCTTCATAACTTTCATATTTCATAAGCTACATTCAAAAGCTGGGTGTCATATGAGCGATGCAACCCTAATAACAGAAGAAGCTGTAATCACAGTTTCTAATGAAAGTCGACCCTTTTTTCCACAAATCTGGGCTATAAACTATAAACAGATGGCATCTCTTCAGTGATCTGCTCTGTAAAAATTATTTTTATAAAAATAATAAAAGAGCATCTCAGATTGGCTTACAGCAGTAAAATGTAAGCATATAGCACTATGTGAATGATCATAAAACACATTTTCTGTTCATTTGAGAGGAGATTTTCACAAAAAAAAAATTCTATTTGCAATTATTTCATGCAGGTACTGAATAATTTACCTTATGAATTGGTCCCGTAAATTCCGATGGAAAAAACTAAATATACCCTAAAGAGTAAGAGGTTAAATTAATTTGAAAGGTATACGTTCCCAGGAGAAAGGTGCACATTTGTACATTTTCACAACCTAATGTTGTAAAATAAAAAGTCTGGAATTAAGACAGTATGGAGTCAATACAATTTAACATTATAATTTCAATGAAAACCCCAGTGACAGTTTAGTAACTTGTTGCTTGAGTGTACAGCACAATCACAGCTCATCAGTAACTGAAACTGACTTAAAGGGCCCACAGAAAACTGATATTGTCTTGCTATTTTCTAAAAATAAAACAGTTTAGTTCAATAGTCAATAACTTAGTATGCAAACACTACTGCAAAATATGCCATTCAATCCCCATACATACAGACCATGTATGAAAACCAAGCTGCAATTTTTCTGTGTAGTTAATCATCATTAATCATAATTGTCTTATTTGCTTAATTTAATTTGACCCTTAAAAGAGATTATTGTAGCTATGTGTAATGCTGGGGAGCGAGGAGGCGGACGCATATGCGGAGATAAGTGTTGTTTATTTAGGGCAAATCCAGGGTCATAGTCTAAACGGTCCAGGGTCACAGAGCCAACACAGATAGAACGGGGGGCAGACATGACTAAATGAACACTGAATCAAACGACACCAAACAATCAGAACATCTAACATCAAACACAATCAAACAGTTCAAACAACAAAGACCAGTAACCAGACAGGGGAAAACACAGGCTTTAAATACATAAGGGTAAACGATGGACAACACAGGTGGAGACAATCAGGGGTGGAGTCATGAAACAAGGGGGCTGGACTAAAAACCAAAACAAATACACATGGACCGGACTGGGAGGGGCCAATCGTGACACTATGTAATTGTGTAAAATAAGCTTCATTAGAATGTAATTATTACTTTCAATAATACAATATCATTTTTATTTGCTTCATGTGAATACAGAGTTCACATAAACCTAAACATTTAAATCATGTCATTTCCACAAAGTGACCATGAAAATAAAGTGGAATTTCCATTATGCAGCCAATGGGTGATTATATCTCTTATCTCTGCTCGTTTTCATACAGCTTGTGGATCCTTGATGGAGGTCCTTACAGGACCTGTAGATACACATTGCTATTGCTTTTGTTATTTTGCTGCCTCATTTATTCATAGTTCTGCTGTGAATGCTGATATTACTGGCATCAGCGGTGTGCTCTGCTTGAAAATGATGTTGCAATGATAAATACATTGCCATTTAAAAGATGTATTTAAATGAGAGGGCTTCACGCATTAAAAATGATGGTTCTTCAAGGGTTCTTTAGAAAAGAAACTGGTTCTATATGGAACCCTAAATATTCAAAGAACCCTTTGCATAATTAAAGGATTATTGACATTGTGAAAGAGTTCTTCAGATTCAAGGAGAATATGCTGTAGATGGTTCTATATAGAACCATATAAAACAGATTCTGAATGATCTAACCATACAAAGAACCCTTTGATTGTGCATGAGTGTTCATGGTTCTATGTAGAACCATTTTCTTTACAAAAGAACCCTTGAAGAACCATTTTTTTCAAGAGCGTACTATAACACTTCATACTAATAATGTGTGCTATCCGGTGTCGACCAGAGGAGGACGGGTTCCCCTTCTCAGTCTTGGTTCCTCTCAGGGTTTCTTGCTCTTTAGGGAGTTTTTCCTTGCCACTGTCGCTGCTGGCGACGCTCATGGGGGCTCGGACCCGGGGGCTCTTTTCTTTATTTTCTTTCTGTAATACTGAATGTTCTGTAAAGCTGCTTTGTGACAACATCTGTTGTAAAAAGCGCTACATAGATAAGTTTTGCTTTGCTTTGCTTTGCTTTGCTTTCAGAGTCATAGCAACAGCATGCAAGCAGCTGCACTACTACGGATGGTTCGGCAGGTCAAAGTAGGAAAATGTGTCAACGTCAATAAAAATGTTTGGTTATAGTTTGCGTTCATGTATTATTCCCATGTTAACTGCTGAGATAGAGCATAATATGTGGACTTTGCTTTGTTGTGTACTTTCTGACTTTCTTATCTGGATTGTACTAATTCAAATTTTTGGCATAGACTTCCATTAATTGATAGCTAAATTAGTGCCTGTGTAATATCAAAGACACCAAGCACATCTTGGCTAACCCCCTAAATTTGGGACAAAGGGATGTTTGTTCAGTTTGATTTTACGCCAGTCCATAGAGGTTATGTTCATACAAAAATGACTCAGATCAGAGTTGGTGGATGTGGCTGTTGTATCCTATCCTGGAAGCCTTTTAATCACAATGTTTGTGGTCCATGTAAATAATGAACTGTGAATTCTTACATGAGCATCCTTGGTCTAACCAACATGCTGTTTCAACTTACTCTCCACCCTGATGTTTGCACTGGTACAATCGTCCCTGGATTCGCAAGCATACTCTCCTGCGTCCTCTTTGGTGATGCGGTGGATGGTGAGACTTCTCTCAGTGCCGTCAGCCCGGATGGAGAAACGGCGGCTGGGGATGATCTCAACACCGTCCTTCAACCACTGCACATCAGCTTTGGGCTTACAGACCTCACAGCGCAGAGTAATCATGCCATCCTTATGGGCCACAGTGTCAAACAGCGGTTTCATAAACTTGATGCGCATTTCTGAACAGACACAGTACACACAGAAACACGAAGAACTGAGTACAGATCGGGCCTTTGTCTAAAGTCTAAGTCAGTTAAAAGCCTCATGTACAAATATTCCTTTTAGTATTACTCTTTGTTTTATAAAATCAAGCTGTAAGAGTTTTAAAATTTGCAAAGCTCCTGACCTTTGACCAGCAGATTGAAGCGTAGCTCGTCTGTGTTGGCATCACATGTGTACTCTCCACTGTCTGACCTCTTAAGAGGGTTGATGGAGAGAGTGCGGGTCAGGCCTTGACTGTCTTCATGGAAGCGTTCCCCACTGACTGGCATCCAGTCCTTGAGCCAGCGCACTGGGGCATTGTGTCTGGACACCATGGCTGTCAGAGTGATGCTCTCTGCCTCATAACCCGTAACCATGATCACATCCTCTTTGTCAAGGAATTCGACAGGAGGCTCTGGAGAAGGCAAAGATCCAACAAGAGTTATGCAGCTGCGCTATTCTGTGCTGTAAGAGTAGTGCTATCTGTTTTCAACACATTCAGGTCTACATCCCTTCTCTGTTCTCAGTTACCTTGCTGTTGAATGTCAGATGGTTTTTCTCTTCAGATCAGATCATGAAATTAATGTAAAAAGAAGTAAAATGATAATATTCTGTCCCTGTCTGGCTTCACGCTGGCTCCTCCTGTCTATCCAACCCTAAAGAGGAATTCCTCAGATTTTCAAATTTCCTGCATCATGAAATGGTTAAGATGTGAATAAAGTCCATAAAAATGGTTGGATGTGAAAAGTTGGATGGTTGGATGTGAACAGTAAGCGTCAATAAGTCTGAACTGTTTACAGTGGTAACAGGAATCAGACGTCTGAAGAGTGTAATGTCTCTAAAAGCCCCTTTCCAGAAAGTTATTCCTGGGACATTGTTTTATGGTAGTTTTGATATAAATGTTTGGGCTACATTGTACTTCGTTTTGATCCATTTATGGCGGAGAGGTGTGTGCGGGGCGTCATAAGACAAAATAGCCCTGAGAAAACGTTTTTTCCCCAATATCAACATTACGTATAAAGTTTATATAAAAAGACACACATAGATTCACTGGTGGTTTTACATCTTAACCCCTTAACAGGCCATGGGTCAGTTTTATTACACACTTCTGTTACCTAAGAATAGCTCAAATAGTTTGCACTGAAGCGCCTGTAGTCTGAGAAGTTAGGATGTTAAATAAAACGGCTATAATTATGCTGTAGACATTGTGACCTCTGGCTTCTATCACCAGCACTTCAAAGAAACCACTCTAAATGGCTTTATGCACATCTCAGTAACTCAATTATAAAGAAATGACTGTAACATGTCTTGCTTAGTTTTTTTAGCCCTTCTCTTTTCTCTTTTTTTGTTCCTTTTCCCTTAGTTTCTTTTTCATTTGTATTTTATGGTAAACATCTTTCATATTTGTCTACCTACCACATGGCCCCGGCTGAGGAATTGCCCAAATGGATTTTTGGAGAGAAGCCTTCATTAATCAACTTGGCACTTACACCTGCATCCGTTTACCTTTAAGGAGGTGTCACTATTGCTCTTAGCATCAAGTTTACAAAAAAAATAAACGGCATTTTTTGAAAAATTACCAGGTTCCAAGGTCAATATGCTTTTTTCCTACCTATGTTTTTAAAAAAAGGAGTAAAAGACTGGTAATCTCACCAGAATACACCTTTAAAAGCTGCTAGTAAACCCTCCAGTTCAGTGGTGCACAATTTAACACAGTGGAAAAAAAACAAAACAAAAATATAAAATGAAGCATAACTTTTGCACAGGCAACAGTAATTCAGTACATGTGCAGACGTGTGCTCTATATTAACTTATTTTCACTTACAAAATCAATAAAACATGTCATTTGATGAGGGGTGGCCAAACTGTTTTACACAGTTATGTAGTTGAAAGAGATGACATCAGTATTAGCTTGTATCTTTCACTATCTATCACTTGTACTCAAAGTATACAGGACAAAACAGCTCATTTGGGCATGTTATCAATTATGAAATGATGCACAGCCTAAGCTCTATATAGCTGGCATGTCTTTTCTATTTAAAAGTATTTATAGCGAGGGGTTTCATACCTTGGACTTTGACTACCGTCATCATTTTGTCATCAACAGCATCACACATGTATTTCCCAGAGTCAGAGGGCTGCATATTAGATATTATGAGTTTGCGGAGAGTGCCATAGCTCTCGATGTACGTGCGTGAGTCAGGAAGCAGAGGTTTCTCGTTAAAGAGCCACTGAACGGGTGCGTTTGCTCGTGACACCTCACACGCCAGGACCAGGTCATCACCTTCCACCATTTCCTGGACATCAGACTGTCCAGAGTTTCCTAGAATCTTCACAGGAGGTTCTGAGGGACAAAAATAGACATAACAATGTTCAAGTGCTCAGAATATGCATGTACACAAACAGCAACCACACAAAGTGATACACTTTTAAAGAGTTTCACACCTTGCACAGTGACATGAAAGGAAATACTGTCATCTTTTGCGTCAAGGATATATTCCCCAGAGTCTTCCAGCTCAGCACAGAGGATGACCAGGGATCTGAAAGCGCCTTCCTCCTCAAAGCAGAAGCGCTCATTTTCCTCAATATGATCACCGTTTTTGTACCATTTGACCTCTCCATGTGGCCTGGACAGCTCACATTCCAGCACAATGTCATCAGACAGCTGAGCCGCGTACTCTGTATTGATCTCAGCTTTCTTCAGGATTTTCAGCGGTGCCTCTGACAGTTGATGAAAAGAGATCAAATAAGGTAAATTAGAGCTGCACTCATGTGAAATTGCCCAAGTGTAAGAAAGTTTGAAAATGTTAAAGGGGCTACATCTGTTGCTATGCAGCGCACAATGCAACTTCTTGCCTTTTCAGATCTGTGCAATGGTCTGCAAAGTACACAAATCATGTACTTGAGTTAAGTAGAGACCCCCAAGGTAAAATATCACTCCAGTAAAAGTAGAAGTTCCTCCCTTTAGACCTCCACTTGAGTAAAAGTACTAAAGTATTTGTTTTCAATTGTACTTAAGTATAAAGTAAAAGTACTAAAAGAGTAATTATGACTCAAATGTCATAATTAATTGTTTGCCTTTTTGCAAACAAACAAAGTTTCAGTTTGAGATTTATTTACAACTTAGTTCCAAGTTTAAGTTGAATAAAAACTGGCTTTAAACTCAGGATCACAGATGAGCTCCTTTACTATGTTGATCTGTAGGCGTCTGTTCATAAACATAAACCAGCCCAAACTCATTTACTATAAAATGAAATGGTGTTTGTAGAAATTCAGAAAAAAGCCGCGTCAGTCTCGACTGCATATGTGGACATATTTCTATATTGTGCTCTATTTACACAAAGTTAGGTTAGAGTGAGGAGTTTCTTCCACCATTTATGTTGAATAGACACTCCCAAATTTTACGCTGCTGCACTGACATTAAACCGTGTGCTTGAACTGGGTTGGTATGTCCAACAGGTCAAAATAAGCTCAAAATCAAGTGCGCGCTGTGGCCTAATTGGTGCGTTTGCTTTGTGGTTCTTTCGTTTAGACGTTATCTTTTTTATACACAGGTAAACCAAAAGGAACGACAGATTTTGCAAAATGTAGTGGAGTGAAAAGTAAGATATGTGACTTTAAAATGTAGTGGAGTGAAAGTAAAACGTCACCCAAAAAGGAAAAACTTCACCAAAGTACATATAGACAAAAAAAACTACTTAAGTACAGTAACTAATTATATTTACTTAGTTATTGTCCACCACTGGATCTGTGTCAGAGATATTGTCATAAGGGCAACACCAAGTTATGCAGTTTAGATGTTCTCTACTCTGTTCCTCTACTCTATTCCTCAGGTAATCATATTAAACACTTTATACAGAAAGAGTTTAGGAGCAATAACAGCTCAGCCACTAAGTAACAGACCATGCAAACTCACAGAGTGGGGTTGTTAAGTCACTGCACTGCCTCCAAACTGCCTCGGAAGTATCATCAGCACAAGAACTGTGCATCAAGAACTTATAATGGAGTTTTCACATCTGAGCAGCGACTCGCGAGCCTAAGATCTCTACGTGCAATGCCAAGAGTAGGGTGGAGTATTGTAAAGCACACTGCAACTGGACTCTAAAGTAGTTTTACATGTGTTCTCAAGTGATTAATTACATTTCACTATATGGCACAAATTTGGGTTGCCAAGAAAACCTCCTGGAATGCATAGACAATGCATTTAGTTTGGTAGAGGAGGGATAATGATCTGGCGTTGTCTTTCAGAGTTTGATTAGGCCTCTTAGTTTAGTAAAGAGTAATGTTAATGCTACAGCATAGAAAAATATTTTTAGACAAATACGTGTTTCACGAATGTGCATGAATGTGCCCCTGTGCACAGTGTGAGGTCCATAAAGACAGAGTTTGATGAGTTTGGTCTGGAGGAACTCCAGTGGCCTGCAAAGAGCCCTGATCTCAACCTCAATGAACACCTTCGGGAAGAATTGTAATGCCGACTGTGAACCAGCCCTTTTTGTCCAACATCAGTGCCTGAACTTATAAATGCTCTTTTGATTTAATGGGCACAAATCCCCACAGACACACTCCAAAGTTTTGTGGACAGCCTTCCTTGAAAAGTGGCAGATGTTATAGCCACAAAGGCGGACCGACTCCACATTAATGTCCATAGTTTGGGAATGTTAGAGTGTACAATTTAAGGCAGGAAGACAGAGAGAATGGAGGCCAAATGATGTGGTGTCATTTACAAAGTACGATTATAAGTGGGCAACTTCATCTTTGTCTTTTTGTTGTGTTATATCTTGTGAAATCTGATGTATTTACTCAAGTGACAAAATTTTTTACCAAAACTGGTATAAATATGCTCTCACCCTAGCACCTGCAGTCTGATCATATGACTTTTTACACGAGTAAGTCTAATAAAATGGAACATGAGAAACAAAACAAATTTTGGGCAAAGCGTCCATAGGTGCCAGCCCATGCCATTCACTCATAAATACATATAAAATATGCTTTCATTAAAAATATGGAAGCTGTCACCTATGGATGCTTTGCCCAAAATCTGTTCTGTCATGAGAGTAGGCCGGTTTGAACTAGTTTTATACAATGTTGGTGAATAATTCTGTAATTTATGATGAATTTAGATAGGAAGTTAGATTTACTACATAACACTGGGTTCACAATTTAAATACTATGATGTTGTTATGGCCTATGTTGTTGCAGCTCATCAAAATGACAAAAACATAACAAATTTATCATCATGCTAACAAAAATAAGACCCAGTCTATACTAACAGTGCCACCTTTTCACTAACAAAATAAATATTTACTTTATAATATGCACTGCTACATAATGTTGGTATTACTCCACCATAAAATATCACAGCGGATGTCATGTAACCGGTCATATATCATAATGCTTAATGTCATGATGGCCAACTAAAGTCCATTAGCAAAGATCTTCATGTCACATAAGCTGTTATGATATGTGCCAAGGTCGCATGACAGCATGTGACATTTTCCATTGCATGTTTATGGTACGGTAATGTCAATGTTGTGTACCAGGTTTCAAGTAAAGTGTTGGCAAGTATTTGTAAATAGCGCACCTGAATTCAGGTAATTTGACAGCAAAAATTTATGAGAAATAATTTCTCTGGATCGAGTTTTTTTTCCAGTGTTCTATACAGCATAACCAACCTGGCATCAGCTGCTATGAATGATCTGCATCTGCAGGCTGGTAATATGAATGTAGCATTTCTGAACATACCATTAATTTTGACTTGGAAATCCACTGTGTCGTCTGTAGCGTTGCAGGTATAGAGGCCAGAGTCCGCAAGTGCTGGGGAGTGAATGATTAGTTTGCGGATTAGGCCATCCACGTGGATGGTGATGTTGCTGCTCTCCTCCACCTTCACTCCATCCTTCATCCAGCACACTTCTGCATTTTCACGAGACACCTCCAACTCCAGGACCACAGCTTCCCCCGCAAAATTCTGGATAATGCCATCTGCCTTTTTAGAGGTGGAGAGTTTTACAGGGGGCTCTGTGAACAACAAGATACAGAAAGGATAGACTTACAGTCCGGGACAGTCCATCTTTTCAGCGGTGAACTGTTCTTAATAAACCATGCCATGTACTAGTGGTCATCTCCTGTATTAATTAAATTAATTAATTCATTTGGACAAATAGGTTGTTCACTGATTTTGAGGAGGGTAGATGAATATAATTTATATTTAGAGTGTTAAGACATTCATCACATAAGATAACCCTACTAGATCCCTTGTTAATAAAGTTAGTGAACATGAAATTAATTCATAATACGACTTAATTCATTATTAAAGTGCAATTATGCAATTTGAAAAAACTGCAGACATCCAAGCGTTAATTTACCTTCTATTTTCACCCAGAAGGTCACAGAATCATCCGCAGTTTCGCACACATACTCTGCCGAATCATCTATGGTGGTACGACGTATGATCAAACTGCGGTGAACCCCATCCTCCTCCAGTATGAGCTCTTCACTTTCCTCTACCTCCATGCCATCACAGTACCAGCAGACTTCTGCCTCCGCCTTGGAGATCTCACAGCTCAGCACCAGCCTTTCTGAAGCAATCAGGTGCACCTCCACTTCAGGTGTGCTTGGGGATACGATGCGCACCGGAGCCTCTAATTTATCATGATTGACAGAAAGATTTCATACAGTGGTTACAATGAGCCATCATATCAATTCACAATGAAACAATAGTTTCTCACCAGCAGCATCCAGCTGCCAGACTACACAAAGGACTGTGTTATTTGGCACAATCTGTGGGACTCTCGCAATTCCAGGTGACATTACCGGTTTTGACTCCAAATTCTAGCTACCAGACTCTAATTTGCATTTATATTACTGAGATTAAATGAGAGCCTGCCGCTATCTAGCCGCCCAGAGCCGTAGGAAAGTAATTCAGACTGCACTGATCGTCAAAGCCAATGATTTTGAGCGACTTCATCACCACCCCATTCACAGAAAAAGGTTTTCATTTGAAAGACATGAAAAGATGCTGTTTCTGTTCTACACTGCTCACTGCTGTGCACAGCCAGATCAGGGTTGCCAGATCAGCGTTTTAACGCAACTTGCTGTGAATAGTGAAATGTTGATAGTGCTGTTTTTTCATTACCTTCTAGGATTTTAATTATGTTTTATTAAAAAGCAAAATAAATAAATATAATCAATACAATGGTGCAAAATATTTGATTTAAGATAATATTCGATTGAATATTCAAAAATGTAAATATTTGACGGTTGTAGCTCTAGTTAGGAGTCTTGCCCAAGGACTCTTATTGGTATAGTGTGGAGTGCTTTCACAGGCACCCACTAGAGTATATTAATAGATGGAATTTTTAAAAAAGCCTAAACTAAAAATGTATAACTTAACAGGCTCTAATCTAATGATTAATCAAATGATTATTTTAGCTATTTCTCTCTCAAACACATCTGGTCACAAGTTTAGTCGTGGTTGATTATTGGTTTAATAATCCATAAATAAAGACATTTTAATCAATGGGCTTTTGTGCAAATGCTTGAAAGGTTGTTTCGTTAACATATACCAGCAGTGCAGGTCAAAAAAGGGGCTACTATTATCAATATAATCAACATAATTCTGTTTTTTTATTTATTTATTTTTTTTATGCCACTGCATAATTTCATTTGGTACTGTAGCTCACAGAAAACAAGTGGGAAACATCTGTAAGAAAGTGTGGTGGTTGGGATAGTGTAGTGCCTCTGCCTTCTACACTGCAGACTGGGGTTCAATCCCCACCTGGTCAAACACCCTACACTACACCAATAAGAGTCCTTGGGCAAGACTCCTAACACCACCTTCGCCTCCCTGTGTAAATTGATCAAATTGTAAGTCGCTCTGGATAAGAGCGTCAGCCAAATGCCATAAATGTACATGTGTGAAGTCTAAACTTTCATGCATGTATGTTCAAAAGTGAAACACATTTTTATTATCATAATTTAATGAAAACAAACTATTTTGCATACAAATTATACATTTTGTCCATGTTGAAATAGTTTATAAAAAGCCAGTAATATTTCTAAACTTCAAGGGGTTCAACTGACGGAGCTTCTTGGCTCAGTAGTTCTCACCTGTTACACTGAGCTGGAAGAAAACAGAGTCACCTCCTGTGTCACACACATACTCTCCCGAGTCCCTCGTGGACGCACACTGAATGGTCAGCGTCCTGTATGGACCCTCGGCGCTCAGCTGAATGTTTTTGCAGTCCTGGACTTTCAGGCCATCCTTAAACCAGCACGCTTGTCCATTGGAGCGAGAGAGCTCACAGTTCAGAACGATAACCTCTGAGACGTAGCGATCCATGTGAACATCGTCTTTTGGGTCCACAATCATAACTGGTGGCTCTGTCCAATAACAATAACAATATCTTGAATACAAAACAAGCTACAGGCTAGAATAACAACAACCAGACCAACATCATGGGTGCAAAAATGAACTTTATGACTAATTGTCCTTAATTGTGACTCCATAGTCAGATACAGTCTGTTGAGGTTTGATCACCATGCAGTGTGTCTATTTTATATACATGCTCCACCCACAGATATGAACTGTTGTAGCTGCTGGACATGCTTTATGGAATATGTCATTTTAGAATGTAAATTTAGAGAAATGTAGCATTTTTAATGTCAAATTAATCTTGTATGTATGCAAGAAAGATCGTACTGTTAGTATAAAGGCCACTTTGGTTGGCTTTGCTGACCTAATACCATCGCCTTCACCTCTAGCTACTTTAGCTTGGCTGAAGGAGCACTACAAAAACTGCACATACACACATACAAAATTATTAGAAATTAAGATTGCACTCTAAATTTCCGTGTTTTGAAGAACAGCTACAGTTTCTCAGCCAACTGAATTCGACTTTTGCCAGTGCTCTGTAAACCTAGTCGCTACAGTGTGCAGACATTTAAATATCTCCAGTCAAACGACATGTTTTGATTTTCTACGTGAGAATAAGACAACACCTCCTCTTCGCTGAACACACTTCAATACATGACACTCTTCACTTAATTTACACAGTGGAGAAAAAAAGTAAATAAAATATAAAATGTATTTATTGTATTTATTCATTTATTTTCTCTATTTGATGAGTTCAGCAAAGAAACACCACTTGTGCGTTAAAATGTGTAGAAGTGTGCTCTCTGTAGAGGGTGTGTACTTATTTACACCCAAATTATGAAAGAATGTATTTGTGGGTGGAGCATGGACAGGTCAGTTCTAGACTACCTGTGGGAATCTATGTCATGCTGTGGACTGCATATACATAAATATGGCACGCTGCACTCCATCAGCCTTAACCTTTGACGTTGACAGTGAAGGACATGGTGTTGTCTCCTGCTTGGCATGTGTAGGCGCCGGCGTCACTCAGCTGTGCTGAGCGGATGATGAGCCTGCGCATGGTGCCCTCTGCCTGGATGGTGACATTGTCCGTCTGGAGAACTTCAGCTCCATCTTTGAGCCAGCGAGCGGTGGCATCGGGCCTGGAGAGCTCACAGTGCAGCACCACAGGGTCCAGCTCTGTAGTGCTCTTCTGCCTCTCCTCTTCTGGGATTTCCTTAAACGACACTGGGGGGCCTGGCAGAATCAGAAAGGAGATTCCCGCTATCAGCACGGGTAGATATGACCAGCTGTTGTAAGAATGACTCAAACATTAGTAAAAAACGAGATTTTTGTTGTGAAGGAGCATAAACGATGTTAACCCCTTAAAGCACAGGGTGATGACTCAGGCATTCACTCAATATTGTCCATCAATTGACAATATTATGATAAAGAAATGCCAGAGATAGGGATAATGTAGTTACAGTCATAGGCAAAAGTGTGCGTACCCTGTTGAAATGAGATGTTTTGTTGATTTTCTCAGTGAAACGCATCCCCTGCAGGCAACACACTCCTGCACCTTTTTAAGCCCAGTTACCGTTTATTTGCTGAATTTCACATGGAACTGTCTTCACTCAAAACCAAATGCAAGTATTTTGGATTAGGTTTCTAAACAAACAGTGGTCCCCTGTGAACAAACGGCCAAATTTAATATGGTAAATTACAGTTGTGTGTTGTGATATGATAAAATACACTCGTATCGCATTGAATTCCTCTGCCTGAACCGGAACAATGTCACAGTCCAATTTGTCTACCATCAAGCAGTCTACAGTCATCACTGAAGCATTAGCACTGGCACGAGTAATCGAACACACTGCTTTCTGTATGATTAACAAATCATGTGCAGGTTTAGTCTTTCTTCTACTGGAGAAAGTCTAGTAATCTATAAATAAATAAATAAATGTAGAATTATGTAAATGCATAAATCAATAAAGTGCATTTTTTTAATTTACAGTTTTATGTCCCAAATATATTTATATTTTTATCTGCTATTTATTTATTAACTTGCTTAATTCTTTATTCTTTTGGCACATATTATCCTACATAGCTTACTATGTATTTTTCCTAATAAAATTTTAAATGAAGTTAAACTAAGTTATGAGAGTGAGAAGTATGATATGTTTACGTGCATCTTTACAGAAGAATACATTTCGTCCGTCCATGCAATCAGACAAATTTGATCATGCTGTAAATGGCTTACTCAGGGTTTCCTCCAGTGCACACTGTATGGTGTGTCAAAGATAGAGGAAGAAAATAAAGGAGAAAAGAATTAGGTAGGAAATATTAGTCAAATTCTAGCTTGTGAAAATGAGAGGGAAAGACAGTGGAGGGTTAAGGGAAAGAATTAAAAGGCCAAAGGTTTGAAGCAGAAGCTAAAAGCCCTCCATGTCACCTGTAATGTCCACCTCAAACACAGCGACATCGTCCGCAGACCGACAAGCGTATGTGCCGGAGTCGTAGAAATCAACCGACTCGATGACCAGCGTCCTAGTGTTCCCATTAATTTGCATGTCTATTCCGCTTTGGGGACAGATAGGTTCCCCATCCTTGAGCCAGCAAACCTCTGCATCTGGATCAGATAACTCACAGCGGAGGACTAACGGATGTCCAGTATCAACAGACCTGTTCCTCTCTGCCTCGGTCAAACTCTGGAACGTGGCCCGTGGTGCTGAGGGTGCATGGTTAGTTAACGTGAAGAAAAATTTAGAGACAATAGGTTTTCAGTCCAATTCAGCAAATTCAGTCCTGCTGTTAGGCCTGACACACAACCTTCTGTACTTCATGAGCAATTTTGAGGCCCTTATATTACAGCTGTGCAAATTCATATATATTACTGGCCAAAAGTATGTGGACACCTACGTTACCTTATATAATCTTGTTGAATATCCCATTCCAAACCCATAAGCATTAATACAACGTCGTCCCCCTTTGTGACTGTAACAGCCTTTACTCTTCTA
>NC_051240.1:2190000-2220000 GCF_015220715.1 Pygocentrus nattereri
CTGCTCTGTGTGTTAAACTACTCAGAAAACATAAGCTTTTGCACTGCCCTCCTACAGTCAGTTTTCATAATCATGTGCATTTTCAATCTGTCCTAATGTTTTAATTTAAAACATACATTTGCTTAAACATCCTCAGCTCTCTTAGACACGCATTCACATAGTAGGCCTTGTTCATGTCACTGAATTTTTAATTACAGCACTGTGAAAAGCTATTTTCCCCTTCTGACTTCCGTTTTTTATGTATTTGTCACACTTAATTGTTTTAAATAATTAATTTAGCTATAATTAGGTCAATTAATTTATCTATAATAATCCATAATTAACCAGCCTGTGAGCGGATAAGATGCAATTTTTGTTTTCTTGTGGAAAAGCAGATCAACGCATAGTTTCGTTTTCCTTTCGTCTCCTCATTATGAGACAAGTAGACAAGCCTGGCTTGGAGGCTTTCGTTAGCTTCAACGCACGAAATGATTTGAATCTAATGTCTTGAACATCCTCCATCTTTCGTTTCATTGTTTCTTCTCTTGCCTGTTAGCTAACATCCATTTCTGCTTACATAACTGTATGAAAACGAATTGTGTTAAATGCAGTCAAGATCTTTCTCTGACCAGCTCAGACTTCGGTTTGCGCGATCCATTTGAAATCTGCTCACAGTGCACAGCGCAATGCAAAGTCCAAACGTGCCGTGATCACCTCAGTAAGGCATGTTAACATGAGGTGTGTATCGTCCCAGCGACGTTTTCTTACTCAGATGCACCACTCTGGGGAACTCCACATGGCCGCTCCTGCCATACTTGTTCATACAGCAGATACGGAAGCGGTAGTCTCCCTCGCAGGGCACAATGTCTCCCAGGATCTCCGCTGAGGTGCCCGTCTCTGTGGTCACACAGCGCTGCCACTCCTGGGAGCCCACTTCCTGGACTTCCACCACATATACCGACTTAGTGGAGTTTTGCAGGTTAGGAGACGGCGACCAGGACAGAACGACACCATTCGGGCACTCTGTGTTCATCTGGACTCCCACAGGACAGATGGGAGGACAGTGTCTGATTGCTGAAAGAAAGATGTGCAGATCAGACACCATGACCGCTTATGGAAAACTCATGAAAGCAAATATGACTGCCTGTGTTAAAGGTCGGGGTGAAACGGACCTGAAACAGAGGCCAAATCTGCAATACAAGAATCGGTGTGTGAGCTGAACTGTGGATTTGGAATATCGTTACATTCCTTAATTAAAGGCAGCGGAAAATCATATGTACACAACGTCCCTCTGACCCCAAAGGCCAAGTTTCCTCTTTTAGTTCTGAACTGGAGCCACAAGACTAATGATAATAAAAATGTATACATCATCCTAACTCAACTCATAACTGCATTAAGATGTTCAGCAATCTCAAAAAGACTCGATTATATGGTTTCTAACACTGTATGACAGAGTTATCTATAAAAGTGGACAAAAATTCTGAAATTTGTATGTATTTGATTTTTTAGCTGTGAGGAACAGTCATGGGCTGGAGGTTAGGGAACCAGCCTTGTGATGGGAAGATGGCTGGTTTGATCCCCTGAGCTGGCAGTACATGACTGAAGTGCCCTTGAGCAAGGCACCTAACCCCCAGCTGCTCCCAGGGCGCTGCGGATAGGGCTGCCGTTGTGGGAGTAATAAACTGTATAATGAAATATGTAGCCTTGCAGCTCCAGTGCCAATTGATGGGTACACAATGCTGACTGTTGCCTTCCGCCCGAAGACTGCTGGGATAGGCTCCAGCACCCCTGACGGAGAAGCGGCTTAGAAAATGGATGGATGGATGGATGGATGGATGGATGGATGGATGGATGGATGGATGGATGGACAATGCTGACTGTATAGGAAAAAAGCGGGACGCTTTAGCCTCTTAGTGAAAAGCTAAAGAAATCTCAGACGCCAAATACATTTGTAGTCAGAAAGAAACCATGTAAAATACGTTTCTTTGCTTACAGTTTTTTAAACATTTTTAAACATCAGCTGTGCATAAAAATCCATTTGTTTCTTCTTAGACACAATTTATAAACGTGTTATAATCTTTTAAAGTAGTCCTTGAGTAGATATCTTAACCAAAAGTGTCTCCAAAATCAGTGTTTTGTATGATCTCTTGCCTTTGACTCGCAATTTGCAGCTTGTCTTAGATCTGCCGGCCACAAACGTGACTGTGCCGGAGTCTTGGTAAGAGGTGTTGACAAAGACCAGGATGTGGGTTTTCCCGAAGGATTTGATGATGGTCTGGTGCGTCTCCCGTAACTGCAGGCCATCTTTAAACCAGAACACCTCCATCTCCTCCTCCTCAACCTCCACACAGAATGCTGCATTTTCTCCCTCCAGCACCTCCAACCTCCGAGGAAGCTTCTTTACAATTGTACCTGGAAGACCAAATTCAGGTTTTTGTGCACTAAAACTTTCAGGAAAACGTCACATAAATATTGCATTTTTGCTAATTTTATTGCACAATTTCTAATTATGTGCAAAGTTTTACACATTTGAAAAAACAAAACATGTAAATGTAAAATTCACCTTTCGCACGGGCCACATTTTATCATTTTTCTGTGTCATATAAACAATGAAGGGGACCCCTGATAACCATGAGCAAAACAGGCTGTAAAAAGGTCCTTTATTGCTTATCCTTTAATTCAAAGTATTAAGAAAAATCCAATCTTTATTTGAAGTATAAATACGCAGGAGTGTGTTCTCTGGAGAATGTGTACGTTCACATTAGCTAGGAGTGCAATGGCACACATTTACAGGCTCAATGCAATTTTTAATTCTGAGGTCAAGATTTGATTTGATTTTTAATATTGTATGTGTTAAACGCATTGATTCTCCAGAGCTGTAATTATATATCACACAGACAGGCCTGGCTGAGATAAATAAAGCTCTCAAAAAGAACTTTTTCAATGTCCCTCTAATAAAAATATTCCCCCAAAATCACAACAAGTGACTTCAAAATAGGTGCTTTTTTCCTTAACCCTGTAGACCCTCGTGACGTGCTTTGTCTTCTGAGCTTTAGAACTCAGGAATGCTTTAATGCAGCAGTTTATTACACATATCCTTCGAAACAGCGAGTCTTTTTCCGAGTCTTGCCATCCGTCCAACACCGCCGGACTGATATAGATTTCAAGTTTAGATTTTTTTACATAGTTATTTATTGTATGTTTTCTAAATAAACCAGTATTTATCTACTCATTTTATGGAAGGATTCCTTACTATAAGAGTAATTGTTATTATAAGCAGCTGATAGTAAACACCCAGTGTACTAAAACAGTGTTTTATTAGCTGGAATATTAGTCATATTGGCCCTGAACAAAAAACTGAAAGGCGTGACTGCTGTGACAGTCTGTCACATACAGTTTTAGCAACTTACAGGTGAGAATATCAAGAAAAATAAGTCCACCTGATGCTACTCATATACTGTGTCACAGTAATAAGCCATGCAATGAACAATCATCAAAATTCTTATATTTTCAACTCATAAACACTTTATTCTAAACATTTCTAATAGACATCTTTTTGAATTGATACAGTCAAAAATAAGTAAACAACAAAAAAAAAAAACAGGTGCTTGGTAAATTTTTTATCAAATCATGTCGTGTTTCATGAAAATATCAAGCTTTTGTGGGCATTTACATCTCAGGTGACTACATATTGGAGAAGCCACTTGTCTTCTGAAAAAAAAAAAACATTTCATGTGGCTGTCTCATATAATTACTAGAGTTACAACAACTGAAAGAGGAACTGACAAAAACAGGGAAAAAACACTCCTAATAGGGTCCTAAGGGTCCTAATGTTTGGGTTGAGATGAATTATTATTCTGCAAAAAAAACTTTTCAATTAACTTTTAATTCTTTCTTAACTTTTCTCTTAAGAACAAGTATAAAGGGAAATTGTTTATGTTTTCACATATTCTTGAATATTTTCTCAACTTTATGATGCTTAGATTCTTAGACTGAAAGAATTAAACAGTAACTTCTAATTTCACAACATCTAATTGTTAAAAGAAGCCAAGGAGGATTTTGCTTTTGGTTGCTTCCCCCTTTTTTCACCATCCTTGTGCGGCCCTTAGGCAGTGATGTGATTAAACTGAATAACCAGCTAACAGAAATATGATATATTGTCTGGTAATCTGTACAATGTAATATTATGTTTATACTCTACATAACAAATAACCTATAGCTTACATACAAAAACAATAAAGATTTTCCAAAGAAAATATATAAAACTTTCTTGAAAGATAAAAAACAATCTTACATTTCACAAAAGTCTTAAAACTTTTCACGAGGATTTGTGAAGATTCAATACTCACCGATATTTTTCTTATTCTTTATTTCTTATACATGGCTAAGGATCTGTGACCATTCCTCCATACAGAATCTCTCCAGAGCCTTCAGATACACACCGTGAACTCTCCTCTACAGCTCATCCCACAGGTTTTCTAAGGGGTTCAGGTCAGGGGACTGGGATGGTCAAGGCAAAATCTTAATCTTGTGGTCAGTGAACAATTTTTGCATTGACTTTGAGGTGTGCTTTGGGTCATTCTTGCTGGAAGATCCAAACTATGGCTCAGTTTGAGCTCCTGGCTGAGGCAGGTTTGATTTCATATATGCTGGCACTTGATTGAGTCTGTGATACCATGTCTCCAAATTAATTATGCTTTTGGAAGACAATCTTTGTCTTAAAAAGCTCTATTTTTGGCCTAATCTGACTATAGAACATGATCCCACTGGAGTCCAGTAACATCTGGGAAACTGCAGGCACTGAGTTTGCTAGCAGAAGCTTTCTTCTGGTTACCCACCCAAACAACTTGTGGTTATGTAGCTGGTGCCTGATTTTAGTTGATTTAGTTTTAGGAGATGTTCTGAGCCCAGGAACTAACAAATGTCTGCAATTCCTCAGCTTTCATCCTTGGAGATTGTTTGGCCACTCAAACCATCCTCCTCACTCTGTGTGGGTTTAATGTAGACATATGTGTTCCTTCTGGCAGATTCTCAACTTCTCCAGTAGCTTTAAACTTCTTAATTAAAATGTGTTCCTAATCACTCAGGTGAACATTAAAACATAAATTTTTTAATACTTCAATTCCATTTCTATGGATGCCAACAACACAAAATTAAAAAAAAACCAAAAACTATTATTTCATAGTAAGGTTTAGGTTTTTTTTCAATAATTGTACTTCAGGTTAGATTCGTTGTAATAATTTGAATGAAAGGATAAGCAATAAAGAATGTTTTTTACAGCCTATGATGTTCATGTTCACCCGGGTGCCAGTATTTGTGGGCGGCACTGTAGTTACCGTTGGCTTTATCCAGTTTCTGTAGCTTTGCACATCATCCAGACTTTCTTGTTCACGCCAATATACTGACTGAAAAGGCAAGCTCTGCCCCGGGAACAACACCATCAAATAAATAAGCTTCACTCACCTTTCACAGCCAGTTCTGCTATGCTCTTTCCTCCATCAGGCATCTCACACAGGTAAACTCCATCATCATCAGCTCCGACATCTCGTATAGTGAGCCGCCGTCTCGTGCCCTTCTGCTCCATGCCATATTTGCTCCCTGGCTGAAGTCTCTGATCCTCCAGGTACCAGGCTGTGGGGATGGATTCTTCCGGAACCTCACACTCCAGAACAGCAACATCCCTCTCCCTCACTTCCACATCCTGCAGGGCCCGCTTGAACCGCACCGGCGGCCCTATCAAAGAAAAACATCCTTTCATCTGGCACTTCTTTAATGGTTGTCAGTATGTTTTAAAGTGATGTGCACTAGGGAATGTGTCTGTCAGATTTTTCTGTAGTATAGATTATGCATAATATTTCTCTGCACAGCCAAGTCCAGGAGTTTACTCACAGGACAGCTGGCTAAAAAATAAACACGCTGCATTATCTAGTCAGCAGAAGAGAATATGAGAAACCTAGCCAGCAAATCCCAGAGGCTCACCAGCCCTTGCAGAGTGAGGATGAAGGGGAGTCACTCTGGACAGATGATAGGTTCTTAGTGATCCTGTCTCATCAGTATGCATGGACACAGGCATTGTGGGGTGGTTACAATTCACTGAGCACATAGCTCAGCATATGAGTTGAAGGTTAAATATAGTGATATAAGAGGCTATATGACCTTGCAGTGGCCCTGAATAAATTCACAGAATAGACTTCACTAAAATTGGGTCTGTATATGGTATACAAAGTCATACTAAACATGTCCCATGAACATGCAGAAGCCTAGCATTATCATGAAAACTACAGAAATCCTCAGAACACAGATATTTATATGTATGGCAGTGATGGACGAAGTACACAAATCATGTACTTGAGTTAAAGTCGAGACCCCCAAGGTAAAATATCACTCCAGTAAAAGTAGAAGTTCCTCCCTTTAGACCTCCACTTGAGTAAAAGTACTAAAGTATTTACCTTCAAATGTAATTAAGTATAAAGTAAAAGTACTAAAAGATTCACTATGACTAATGTCATATTACCAATTTTATAACAAGACTCGCTTCATTAACTAATTTTAGGTGAAAATACGCCAGTGTCACTCTTGTAACGCCAATGTTTTAATAGAATGTCGTTAATTAGTGACGCTGAAGTCTATTATAATTATCATAAGCACAAAACACTGAAAGCAAACAATTTCCATCAGGTAGAACTGAATGGCTCAGAAATCACCTTTTGCAAATAGTTTTAGTTTAAGATTAATTTGCAACTTACAAGTTTAAGTTTAATAAAAACTTGCTTTATCTACAGGTTTTACTTCACTATATCGCATCTTTATGTCTCTGTTCATAAACATAAACCAGCCCAAACTCATTTACTATAAAATGAAATGGTGTTTGTAGAAATTCAGAAAAAAGCCGCGTCAGTCTCGACTGCATATGTGGACATATTTCTATATTGAGCTCTATTTACACAAAGTTAGGTTAGTTCATCATTTATGTTGAACAGACTCTCCCAAAGTTTTACGCTGCTGCGCTGACGTTGAACCGCGTGCTGCACTGGGTCGGTATGACCAACAGGTCAAAACCAGCTCTAAACAAAGTGACCGCTGGGCCCTGATTGGTGCTCTGGCTTTGCGCTTCCTTTATTTTGACATGTTACATTTTTATACACATGTAAACCAAAAGAAATGGCAGATTTTGCAAAGTGTAGTGAAATAAAAAGTAAGATATTTGACTTTGAACCTGCCTATTTAATTATTTGCCTTACTTTAAGCAAAAATGCATTTTAGAGCAGGAAGTGCTGCTGCATCCCTGCCCCTCATGGCCACATGGTAAGCATTATTTGTAAATGTAAATGTCACAGCTAAAACACATATTTTCTACAGTTAAGTATCTTTTTTTGTTTTAATTTAAAAAATATTATGATTTTATGTTTAAATCTTGTTTGCTAGTCACTTACTGGCTACCATTTTTGAGTTCTGCTCAAAATTCGTAGTTGCTCAAAAAAGTAGTTGATCAACAGTTTCACATATAAAACCTCTTTTAATTAAACTTAGAACGAAGCCATTTTCATGGTGCTGCATTATACATGAGTATTTCTGGTGATAGGGACATTGATAGTTCAGTATGTTTGTTTAAACCATACCTTTTACAGAGAGACGCACAGCACTCAATGTGTTCCCCAGAGCATTTGATGCCGCACAGATGTAGAGCCCGACGTCCTGCTGCTTGCAGTAAAGGACTTTCAAAGTGTAGTACCCCTCCCTGTCCTCAAACAGTAGATGGCGCCGCCCGGGCCCAATGGGTTCTCCGTCTTTCTTCCACACAATCTCTGGTTTGGGTTTACCTGTGA
The DNA here is from genome assembly GCF_015220715.1 of Pygocentrus nattereri. Taxonomy (NCBI): domain Eukaryota; kingdom Metazoa; phylum Chordata; class Actinopteri; order Characiformes; family Serrasalmidae; genus Pygocentrus; species Pygocentrus nattereri. The sequence goes on from NC_051240.1 coordinate 2,197,806, forward strand.
CGTAACAACGGAATTTGGCGTGTTTGCCCTCTGTGACCGTGAAATTCTTGGCCTTGGCAACATTCAGTTGAGGTTCTTTGGAGTGTCTCACTCTTGGGTACCTGTCCTTGTTCTGGTGTGGGGACCAGTGGCCATTGGTGTAGCCATTCTGATGACTCTCCCCTCTTTGTTCCGGGATGGGTTCAACCAACAGCACAGCTCCGGCCACAGCCTCCCCGTGATCGTTGACCGCCTTGCAGGTGTACACTCCTCCATCTGGGGCTCGCGTCCGGAAGATCTTCAGCTGGAACCACCCTCCGTCTTGCTGGCCAATGTGAAAGTGTGAGCTCTCATAGATCTCTTTGAGCTGCTTGCCATCCTTTTCCCACACAACCTCAGGCAAGGGGTCACCCCACAGCTTGCAAGAAAAAGCAGCATCTTCACCTCTGTCCACTCTCAAGGACAAGGGTTTGATGAGGAATCGAGGCTTATTGTCCTGAAACAGATCTTCCTCCTTCTGTGATTGTGGCTGTGGTTGTTGTGGCTGTTTAAGAGTCTTGATTTCTTGTTCAGGTGGAATGACCTTAACTTCCTGCTGTTCTTGAGTGGGCTGTATCAGCTGAACCTCTTGTGCTTGCTCTTCTACTTTGAGAGTAGCAGCTGCGTAAGTCTCCCCAATGCTGTTCTTAGCTCTGCAGATATACTGTCCAGCATCTGCCAGAGTTACGCCAGAGATGAACAGGGTATAAACTTTTCCATCCTGGGCAATGCGGTAGTGACCATCTGGGACAATAGGTTCATTCCTTCTCTCCCATACCACGTCAGGTTGGGGGTCTCCACCAATCTGACATTTGAGAACTGCATCTGAGCCGCTTTTCACCAGAACTGGACGTGGGTACCCAAGCACACGGGGAGCGCCACCAAACACATCCATAACTACTGAAGTTGGGTAACTACTTGTAAAGTGAGGCTTTTAAGATGTGTTTCTTTATTGGAAGGAAGCAATCCCAGCTTCCTTTACATTCCAAACTGTGGGAAAATAAACAGAAATTTTCACCAACAACATTGATGTGTCAATGTTCTGCTATCATAATTTAAAAACAAAGTCATTTTTTTATTATGCTTTCGACTATATTTATACGCCTATTGGCCTGTGTCAGTTTTCCCCACCTACTCTTATTAATGTTAGAAGGAATATTTTAACCTGCCCAGAGTTTTGCACAAAGCTCGTTTACATTTCTATTAGTCAGTAACAAAAAAGGTCTGCTTAATTTTAAAGGATAAAATCAGATTGGAAAATGATCATGCAAATTTTATGGTACATGAAATTACATGAACATTATATGTGGCCATCTAAATGAAGAAAATAAAAGAAGATTGTAGGATATGGGCCTAATGACCAATACATAATATTTACATCACATTTCCCTGATGAGGGATGTCTTTGCCAGAATTCATGAAATCCCTCCCCTTTTCCTCCTTAGCCGCAACAGCTGGTGCTGTATATCAAGAGGAAGTATTTAAAATAGGCTGTCCTAATAAAGATGGACTGGTTGGGTGGGACATGTGGTGGACAAGGCAAAACGTGCACACATCACACTACCACACTGATCAACCATGATTAATAACAGCATTCACAGTACACCGTAACCTCATCATGATATAAGTGGGACTGTGCATCAGTATGCCACTTCAGCTTGACGTAACTCCAATTGCAGCATGACTCTACAGTACATCACGGCTTTATTGTCTAACACCCTTTATACACAATGAGTAATAGACGGAGTAACAACTGGAGTACGAGCTTTAAAAAAATACTTATTTCATCTTGATGTATGTCACCCAGTCAGCTTTGGCTCTGATTGTTTCATCCCCCTAAAAATTCCAACTGACGTGGTCAAACCCGCTAGGATAAGTTTAATTCAGAGGGACATAAAGCAATCTGAAAATCTATAATTGTATCATTTTTGCTACCTTTTTTCCTAAGAAAATGCATAGAGGCAGTAAAAACTGTCTTTTTCAATGCTCTTACCTGGTCCTTCATAAATTGAATGTAAAATTTATGTTTTTTTGCTTATAATCTTGACAAACAGTGTACACAGTATGTAATGGACTCAAATCTGAAATATCAAATGGCGTGGACTGGTGACGCCCCACTTATACTCTGTTATAGTAAAAGAAAAGACCTTAGCTGCTTAAAGCCACTTCCATATTGAGAGCAAAGCTAATCTTGTTAAAAATAATGAAATAAATCAAAAACCTACCTATGAAAAACGGAGACCCTTCCAAAAATGCTCAGTTCAAATCTTCCTCTTGAGTCTAAGAGGATATTGACCCCAGTGTCAGCTGGCTTTCTTCAATCGGGTTGACCTCTGACTCCTGCAATGGTTTAGAAGATTTGCAGAGATTCTTATGTAGGAGCAAAAGCTGTCAGTGGGTTTGGACGGTGCTAGAGGTGCAGGCGATCCAGTATGTCCAACGGTGGTGCAGTTACCCCAGGATGACTCGGGAGGGTGTCCTACCTTTTCCCCAGTGTGCTCTGGCGCTAAACCTCTTGTGTATGTGAATGTGCGCGCTTGGAGCTCATCTGTGCTTCATTGTGTACTCAGGCTCTCCTCTTGGTTTGTATCCCTCACAATGTCTGCGTCACTCAGTCCTGGGGCACCCTGGGTGTCAGCGTGAGCCGAGGGCCAATAAATGCTTCCACAGCTGCCACTTCACCCTCCTAAAAATAGTCCCACCAGCCACCATGTCAGGGGGGCAAGATAAGGTCTAAGCCTGAATTCAGTGGAGAGGCTAAATTTAGTCTGATAGATCATTTGAGTCCTTCCGCTGCGACACACACAGAAGGCCTGCAGTAATCATGCCAATGTTCCTACTAACCATCTGTCTGCTATCTCCCTTTGGGGTATCGGGAAGGCCTGCTGCTAAGGGGGCACTGATAATGATAAGAGGTGTCAGGAGTGAGTGCTGTCAGGCCTCATTAGCTTTTGGTGCTTATGTGCGCCATGCTGGTGTTCCTTTGAGAGAAACCAACAGTTTGGTTACACCAGTGGCCAACGGTCTGCACAACAGAAGAAGGACAAGCACTTCATCTTCGCATAGCTGTTCTTGTGGAGAAACATTGAGGAGATAAATACAGGGTTTAAATAAACAAGAATAAATGCTAATTCAAAACGACGTTTTCACTGAGTGCTTGTCATTCCTGTTTCATCAGCTCCTGTCTGCGGTGGAGATGGCAAGGCTAAGCTGATCTGGCAGGTTGCCACCCTCTAGGTAAATATCTGAAGAGTTTACTGTGATTGCTGCGAGATCCAGACCAGGCTTGCCTGCAATTGTGAACAAGAATTCATCTCCTAATAAAAACGCACAGTTGTTGACGTCTGTGGGGGCAAATTCTTAAATTCCATCCCAGAAAATCTCTAAAAGATGATCTCTAACACTTTGTGGCACGCAAATGTCATTCAAAGGCATTTTGCAATGACTTGATGCATTTAGGCTTTACGGAACGAGAACATAAAACACATTTTAAATAGTAGAAAAAGCCATCGTTATAAACGTATTATAAAGCTAAATAAAGCATTTATGGAAAAATATTGTCAGATTTGATACACTCTTCCAACTTGGCCAGTTCAGCGTTGACTTTGTTAGGAGAGGCGCCCCCTCTGCTGGCTAAACATTTGCATCACATGCCGTTATCTATCGCACAGCGATACCCTGCTCAGAGAAAGAGTTGGAACTACTGGGAGGGAAAACTGATGGTATTACTATTCAATGTGGGTTGGCTTAATATTTACAATTAGAGACCACCAGTTTCCTGTTTGATAAGTTTAAATTCCACAAATGCATCTGGAATCAGTCCCAGAACACCTGATACACCACTAGACACTGTGAAATCAACCAACCAGTAAACACAAAATCCCTTCAGTGCTTACTGGACACCACAATTAACCAAACTGAATCTTTTATCAGCTCCTGGGATTCTGTGGGTACTCTGGTCAGTAGCCTGCTTCTTAGTGCCCTATGTTAACATATCTTGACAGGTACCTCAGGATTACCTAGGAAGGAATATTTGTTCCGTTAGATTAACCGACTGTACATTTTAGTGGACCTGTTTTTCTCAGCCCCTGCTAGACGCAGACTAATGCTTTGCTGGTCTTTTTGTAGAAGTGGGCTGATGCTAAACAGTAAACAGTTAAACATTTCATTAATTGTGAAACTACCGATGTTCTCTACAGATTACCCACAATGTCAAGTTTTTATATCAGCAGCACTAAGAGGCTTCCGCAAGATCTCTTGATACAACACCAGTATGTCCTGAAAGGTAGTGAGGAGTTGAGGAGATCCGGTCGCAACCTAACGCATTTAGTTTTTTGCTGTATATCTTTAGAAATATCTAAGTTGGATAATCATGTTTGTACACAAGCAACAAATACATCTCTGCTACAAAGCGTCACTTGCTGCTTTTAGCACTTTGTGTGATTCTGAAAATGATGGGAAGCACAATGTTACAATTTACCCCACAGGTGGGATTGAAAGGAACAGATACAGGGTTAGTTGTAACACTTGTAACAACTTGTAACAACGTTGACGTCACTAACATGCCTATTTACAACCGAAATGCTGCCATCTGAAACATACTATCCATCCATCCATCCATCCATCCATCCATCCATCCATCCATCCATCCATCCTTCCATCCATCCATCCATCCATGCATCCATCCATCCATCCATCCATTTTCTAAGCCGCTTCTCCCTCAGGGTCGCGGGGGGGATGCTGGAGCCTATCCCAGTGGTCATCGGGTGGAAGGCAGGATACACCCTGGACAGGTCGCCAGTCCATCACAGGGCAGACAGACAGACACAGACAGTCACTCACACCCAGGGGCAATTTAGCACGTCCAGTTGGCCTGACTGCATGTCTTTGGACTGTGGGAGGAAACCCACGCAAAATCTTTTTAAATCTTGATAAACAAATGGAACAAAAAGACGTTTAATTCTCTAGTCTTTGTTTACTAAAGGTGGCTTAGTTGTTACAACGTATTACAACTAACCTCGCAGTGTGGAGGCTGTGCTCAAGCTCAGCCGTGAGCTCGTCGGCGGCTTCAGAGCAGGAAACAAGACGGCGATTAAAGTAACTCGAGGTTGGATTTTGTCATCTACACAAACAGCTCAGTGACTGAATTATCAGGTATTGATCACAGTCATATCCAGATACATGCAGCAAAGAGAACAGAGGACAGAAGCTGAACCACAGGGAGACTTGTCGAATTTATAAACTGTAAAGTGGCTTTGCAGAACCGCAGCAAAGAGTTGGGCTGTGGATTCAGACTCATCTCTACAGACATACGATGAGACTAGCGCCCTCTAGCGTTTAGATCGCAGACGCTGATTTGGTTTTGATATCGGTGGCGTTTCTGAATGCAGCTTGTTTATTATTTTGTTTTGTCGTTGCGTTTTAGTTTATATATATATATATATATATATATTTATATTTATATATTATTTATATTATATTTTGACATTTGTGAATTGCTCGACATCCAAACTCATGTGACTACATAACTGAGGTTGTTGGACTTTACACTGTGACTCTGATGAAGACACAAGCCGGTTTTTTGCCCATATGAGTGCCAGTGTTTTTTATTTAATGGAGAGCAGCTCTTTAATGCCAGCAGGTCTTGCCAGCTCGTCAACTGAGCAGAAATACGCTAAATACCATAAGAGCCGGTTACCGCCAGGTCCAGACACTGGCCATGACCACAGCTGAGCATCTTCACATGGATGAGGCAGCAGGAGAGTCTTAGCGCTCAGAGACTCGGATGGAGTCCTGACCCGGGTTAGCCGCGCGGAATGCATCCAGAGAGGCCGCGTTGACAGCGCAGATGCTTCTGGCGTGTTAAGACACGAGCCCTGAGTATTGCCATCCGTTTTTTGGGCATAATCCCCCCACATGTCGAGGGGGAAAGCATCAGTGTGTGTTAGAGAACCGAACGGCCTATCAGATTACAGCGCGCAGGTTCCTTCACATTAGCGCCGCCCTCCGCATTCACAGTGACAGTGGGATGACAAACTGGTGCCTTTGGGAAACACTACAAACACTCTGTCCTGCCCCGGCAGTCCCTCCTCTGGGGCAAATAAATCATGGATCTAACGTTGGGGCATTTGACCGAGGCGTTAGGACCCTGGGGAGGATCTGCTTGATTGAGTAGCTGTACAGTGAGTCTGGTGTGGAGCTGAAGTAAGTACAGTACTCCAGACAGTAAGCTGAGGAGCTGCAGCACACTCGCGCCCCAGTTTCTACCTGCTTTGCCAAAGTGGTGGGTTAAAGCGAGTGAAGTGGTGAAGATGTGGTCCACAGTGGAGTTATGCCTAGTGCTGGTGCTGAGTGGGATGCTGTCGGACGGCCAGCGCTCAGGTAGGCCAATATAACCACACAGAAATGTGAAATAGCATGTATGGACGTATAAATATGCACAACATAGTCAGGCACAGCAACACAAATGTTGCCATATGGCTGGGAGACAGTTACTGCACATCATAGTGCGCAAATGTCATTAGGACTAAACAAAAAGATGCATAAAAACCTCATATTATATTATAAAGCACGAGTAGTCCACACATATATATCCACATGTTCCAAAAGTAAGAAAAATATATGGATGTGATAATATACACTACCGTTCAAAAGTTTGGGGTCACCCAAACAATTTTGTGTTTTCCATGAAAAGTCACACTTATTCACCACCATACGTTGTGAAATGAATAGAAAATAGAGTCAAGACATTGACAAGGGTAGAAATAATGATTTGTATTTGAAATAACATTGTTTTTACATCAAACTTTGCTTTCGTCAAAGAATCTTCCATTTGCAGCAATTACAGCATTGCACACCTTTGGCATTCTAGCTGTTAATTTGTTGAGGTAAGCTGGAGAAATTGCACCCCACGCTTCTAGAAGCAGCTCCCACAAGTTGGATTGGTTGGATGGGCACTTCTGGCGTACCATACGGTCAAGCTGCTCCCACAACAGCTCAATGGGGTTCAGATCTGGTGACTGCGCTGGCCACTCCATTACCGATAGAATACCAGCTGCCTGCTTCTGCTGTAAATAGTTCTTGCACAATTTGGAGGTGTGTTTAGGGTCATTGTCCTGTTGTAGGATGAAATTGGCTCCAATCAAGCGCTGTCCACTGGGTATGGCATGGCGTTGCAAAATGGAGTGATAGCCTTCCTTATTCAGAATCCCTTTTACCCTGTACAAATCTCCCACCTTACCAGCACCAAAGCAACCCCAGACCATCACATTACCAACACCATGCTTAACAGATGGCGTCAGGCATTCTTCCAGCATCTTTTCATTTGTTCTGCGTCTCACAAACGTTCTTCTTTGTGATCCAAACACCTCAAACTTGGATTCATCCATCCACAACACTTTTTTCCAGTCTTTCTCTGTCCAATGTCTGTGTTCTTTTGCCCATCTTAATCTTTTTCTTTTATTGGCCAGTCTCAGATATGGCTTTTTCTTTGCCACTCTGCCCTGAAGCCCAAAATCCTGCAGCCGCCTCTTCACTGTAGATGGTGTTTTGCAGGTACTATTTAATGAAGAAGCCAGTTGGGGACCTGTGAGGCGTCTGTTTCTCAAACTAGAGACTCTAATGTGCTTATCTTCTTGCTTAGTTGTGCAACGTGGCCTCCCACTTCTTTTTCTACTCTGGTTAGAGCCTGTTTGTGCTGTCCTCTGAAGGGAGTAGTACACAGGTAGGAAATCTTCAATTTCTTAGCAATTTCTCGCATGGAATAGCCTTCATTTCTAAGAACAAGAATAGACTGTCGAGTTTCAGATGAAAGTTCTCTTTTTCTGGCCATTTTGAGCGTTTAATTGACCCCACAAATGTGATGCTCCAGAAACTCAATCTGCTCAAAGGAAGGTCAGTTTTGTAGCTTCTGTAATGAGCTAGACTGTTTTCAGATGTGTGAACATGATTGCACAAGGGTTTTCTAATCATCAATTAGCCTTCTGAGCCAATGAGCAAACACATTGTACCATTAGAACACTGGAGTGATAGTTGCTGGAAATGGGCCTCTATACACCTATGTAGATATTGCACCAAAAAACAGACATTTGCAGCTAGAATAGTCATTTACCACATTAGCAATGTATAAAGTGTATTTGTTTAAAGTTAGGACTAGTTTAAAGTTATCTTCATTGAAAAGTACAGTGCTTTTCCTTCAAAAATAAGGACATTTCAATGTGACCCCAAACTTTTGAACGGTAGTGTATGTCACATATTTGAACCTCATACATTGCCATGTATCAGATTTCTGCATGGGACTTTTAAACTTTGGTTTAAGGTATAAATGTTATGCACCTGAGCAGGACGTCTGCCCAGAAGACCACTGGCACTCTCTGTCAGCTGGAGTTAGTTCCACAGGACAGTTTCATAAGAAGCAGGCTAAGCAGTACAATTTCAGATGCAGTGCTACATTCAATATTTTGGTACCGTCTTTAAGTGAAGTCTAAAATTTTGGCTGAAAGTTAACGTTCCGTAAGCCCATATCACCGCATGTCCAAACATTGCGGGAAATAACAGCTTTGATACTTTTTACTTTTTAAGGTTAAAATGATTCATTGTACCATGAACCATTCCCCTTATTCAGAGGTCATGAGTTTTATTGCAGTAATACAGTTCATTATTACAATATTCTAATTTCCCACCCTGTTCCCATTTCCCACACTGCTATTACATTCTACTTTGGCTGGATTCAAGCATGTACCAACTCCGCTGTATGCTGTCATTGTAAAATCTGCCATGTGACATGTTGATACATGAAAGCATATTAGTCTCTGAAGACTGCACACTGTATTGTGCTACATTGTACTTTCAATGGCCTCTTTCAGTTTAAGATAGAGACCTTTAGCCGACTGAATGTATAATATGCCTGTATAGCTTATGCAGTCTTCATAGAAATGCATTGCCAAATGAAATGGGACGCTCCAGGGCAGCCACAAATGAGCGTAAGCTCACTATGCTCTTGTGGATGAATGCAATCAGACCCTCACAACAATTTTCCAACATCTAGTCAAAAGCTTTCCAGGAAGAGTAGAGTGTGTTACTGCAGCCAAGCAGGCTTAAGCTCCTTATTAACTGATGAAACATTGGCTGAGCAGGTGTGAAAACCTGTAACATTTAGAAGGAATGAAAACATTAATACAGTAATATTTAGTAACATTGGTGGCAGATTTCTCCTTGAAATCCCAGCCATCACAGAGACTTTTTAAATGCCTCCACCAGCATGAAATCCCCAGCCATCACAGAGACTTTTTAAATGCCTCCACCAACACACTCGATTTAACACAGTGGAGAACTGATTAGCCGATCCAGGTGATGGATGATGACTGCAAATAATGTTGGGCTGCTATGAGGAGAGGTTTGGAAATGGTTTAACAAACACATTGATATGCATAAACTTACTGTATTGATGTTATCTGCACTTATTCAGGAAAGGTGGAGTAGCTAAGTCGCACTACTTTTTGTAGTTAACTACACATTTGTGTAGCTAACAGCTGTAGGTGCTGCGACTGCTGGAAATGTAGCTAGTAGCTGTAGGGCCTACAAATTTTTGTGTAGCTATAACGATAATGATCACTACAGGTTCGCTGGACCCGTAGAACACGGGTAAATGGCCTGATGGCGTTTTGTAATCCTGACTGAGCTGCGGGCAGTTCGAGCAAACAGTCTGATCATCCCTTACTAGGAGGCTTAGCTCAGGGGTCGCAACCCAAATATTAAGAAGAGCCGCTTTGTCCTTTCAACAAAAATGAAACCATCTTGGGAGGCACAGACTTACTGTGCTCTGCTTTAACCGTTAGCTTAGCTACAGCCGTTTTTCTTGTATCTCGGGAAAGTAAACATCTCTCAGTGTTCAACTTTTTGTCTGAGGCTGAAGTCACTTCTCATTGTCCCGCTTCTCGTTCAGATTTTCCTGCTCCACCTTAAATGGTGCCTGAGTTGCCAGATTGTACTGCTGTGCCATTTAAGGTGGAACGGGACAATTCGAACAAGAAGCTGGAGAAAGAGAAGCGACTTCAGGTTTGTGACTTGCTGCCCATTAAGTGTATCGGGAAACCAGCTGAGTGATTATAAACGCAAATAAGTCCGTTCATCTCCAAATGATCAAAGCTGGTCTTAAATCTTTCTCTTTGCCTTTTCATTTTCTGCGTTGCTGTGTGAGCAGCAGTCTGTACGTCAGTCTTCAGCGTTAAAGTTTGGTGAATTAGCAGTTGTGCATTAAGTGTTTAAGACCAGTTTGGGCCAGTTTTATTTCAACAGTTGACAATGCTTTGCACAAAATTCTCTGGTTTGTATTCAGTTATTTTTGTTGATTTTTATGGAATGATTGATTTTGCCTTTACTTACTCTGAATTTTTGTTAGATATCAGGCCTTTGGTTGTGTACATTTGATTGTTGGTGACACTTAAACGCACTTTTTGGTGATTTTTTGTATATTTGCAGCTTTTCTGTTGTGTGTTTCTTTCTGGAACATCATTAAATGCAGTGTCTTGTTCACACTTTCAGTTGGGCTTGTTTGGTGCGTCAGGTGGAGTTTCCCAAACATTCTGACAATCGTGCTTTGAAAGTAGCTAAAAAGTAGTGCACTACTTTTCAAAAAGTAGCTAAAAAGTAGTGCACTACTTTTCAAAAAGTCGATAAAAAGTAGCCAGTATATTTTCTGTAACAGTAGCTCACTACTAATTTTTCATTAGCTATCCCAACCCTGCACTTATTCTAACATTGGTGTTTTTTTGAGAAAATAAAATCTCACTGACCAGATAAAAAGCTTGTTAAATTTCTCCGATTCACAATTCACATATACATATATAGCACCATGTAAAAAGATTTAGGAGTATGTTATAGTACAGCTTGTTATAGTAATCATTTAATTCAATAACCAGAACCAGAAACCAACCAACAGGTTTTAGTCACCATTGCAAGCGTTTTCTGAACAGGAAGAATTATAAAAATGTTCAAACATTTTATTTACAATATTTTTTCATTCAAACATTTCCCTTGAGATTTGATCAATATTTTCCAAACATAAGGCATTTTCTCTTATTCTCTTTGGATTTATGTTATTTTGGAAAACATCTACATCCTGCTCATCTTTCTGGACACACCTACAATTTACTAGATTTAGTTGGAAAAATAAGAAGTTGCTTTGTTGTATCTGTAACAAAATTGCTTTTATATCACTGAAAACAGGTTCTGGTCTTGGGTGGTGTGGTGTACTCACTTTCAAACAAAGAGCCTCGGCTAAATGAACACATTCTGGCTATATAATTGCATGACAGACTAATCTCTCTTATGTTTACATGCAGTAACTGCAATCTTATCAGAATATTTTAGCATCGTAGAAACGTCCAAAATGTAACAGGAGGAAACAGATGGTAGTTGTGCTTCTCAGCCTGTCTCTCTCAAGTAGAGACTGTTTCCTCTCACTGTTTGTCCTGGAGCGCTATAGAGATGGCATTTTCTGTGATCCAAACTTTCCACACTTTAGCAGGGCAACAACTGTATTTTGACCAGTGCTGCTGACAAATATTGTGTGGCTTCAGGCCAGACTCCTCACATCCTTCCTTTAGATTAAAAGGTTAAAAGCCTTATTCAGTCTTTCTTTCATTTTACCTCACTCTTGAGTCCAGTACACTATTGCAAGTAGGCATATTCTATTAAAATGTTCCAGCCTGCAGGGCTTTTTTGAGACTATGACGAGTGATGAATGCTCATGCAGGCTGATGTTTGTATCGAGTCCCAATCTTATTTGATCATGGAAAACAGCATTCAGAATGCGTTGTTTGGGCTCATCAGTCATGGCCATTTGCCAAGGTTAATACGTCTATGTGAATGCCCATGCATTAAGGTCTTCGTTATAGAGTCTTCTACTACTGTTGAGGACATCAGCAAGTGCGTTATTAGAAGATCACAGCCTGTCATGGTTCTCTCTAATTTAGTGTCAGAACACATCTGGACTTTTCCCACCTCACACATCTGTCGTCAGGGCTTATATGAATGGCATGATCACTGCCAAAGATGGATGTCAAATACCAGTCAAATAAACAGTGTACCTAAGGGATCAGGGACACTGGACGCTACACATTTTTGCTCCAGCTCAACTTGCAATACTTATGGATGAAAAATTGTGGGCTGTCTGGAGGGCCCTGAGGACCAGGTTGGGAACCACTGAGGTGTGTTGCTGCTGTTGGAACCACTAAGGTCTGTCCACTTTTGTCATTTTCCAGCTTTTGACATTTTGAAAATACCTGTTACTTTTTACATTGTGTGTAAATTTCAGGATGAATGAATTAAAAGAAATGGCCCAAATTTACTTGGGAAAAAAGTCTAGTCACACATTTGGTTAAGCCTGCATTTGCTTTAATAACAGCACCAATTCTGTCAGGTTTTCTCTCTTTCCACCACTATGTTTCATGTCCGAGCAGAACAACCTCTGACATTGCAGAATGACTGTAGTGTGTCTGTAGGATTCAGCATACATAATAAAACACTAGGACAGTTTGACTGACCAAAATCACCAGACCTCAAGCCAAATTCTCAATTTGGAACGGCAGGTGAAATGCTCAAATGGGCACACACAAACCTCAGCTGAATTGTGTACCCAGTTTGTGAAACAGTGGACTAGAATGACAGGATTTCAACCACATTTTAGAGAATAAATTATATATGACAATTTTCTTTTGTCTGGTGTCTCCATAGAAAAGCGCTGCTAAAAGAATGGGACTCTCTGGAGCAGCCGCGTAGCTTATCTTAAGGTCACTGTGCCCAGCTGAAGTGGAGTTTGTGATCCAGAACTAATCATCCAACATCAGTAGCTGACCTAACTAATGCTCCTGCATGCAATCAAATCCTCACTGCAATGTTCTGACATCCAGTATCAGGCTTTCTGAGAAGAATAGAGGCTGCGGCAAACAGAGACTTTAAAAGCGTTTTGGACCTACAGCGTTTGACTTTTGTCTTGTGTGAGTGGTATGACTGAATTTCGGCACTTCTTGGAGACAAACCGCAAAGCTCAAATTGGATGTAAATGACTTTTTACAAAACTCACTGGCGTCACCACACTTCTTCAGGATCCATACATTTTTACATTTGTTAACCGGCAAAAATCTGCGCTCTCTCTTGGTTTGCGCTTTTTTCAAGCCACTGCACAAATTAACTTTTGTCCAGTTCTGAATAACTAAAAACCCCAACAAGTGTTATATCGCCAGGGGGTTTCCCCTGTTAACAAAGTAACAGGATTAGCACAGCCTGTCAATAAACCTAGGCTGAGACCCAGTCATAGAGGACACAGTCATGCTCTTCTTTCAGGCCCTGATTGAATACCGCATGCTGTGCACGAAGGGCAAGCAGTGTATAGAAAGAGGCTTCACAATTCATGTTCTTCATGCAGACAAGCTGGCATCCAGCCACTCTGCAAGACATGCAGGAGGAGGCTGGCAAATTCTGCCACTGAAAAGGGCTTTTTGATCAGAATGGAGCATTGTGGATAGGATTTTGTTCCTCTTTGTCATTTTGGGTTTGGTGCTCATATGTAAGAATGGTATTTGTTTTTTTTCCATTCTTTGATTTAAAAGAGAGGGATGTGCACAAATTTTGATATTGGAGTGCCCACAACAGCCAACAGCACATTTTTGGCCACGATTTGCAAAATTTCCCTTTTTTAGGTGACAGCTCTGACGTTAAAAGGCTAGATTCTAAATGCGTGCATGACCACAGTCTGTTGCACAAGAGTGTCAGTGGAGCGGTCTACTCAGAAGGTCTTAGTGAACAGCAGTTAGTGAACTAATACAGTTGGGGTGACCTTGTTTCCAATATTATTATGCTTAAGATTCCTTTTAGGGGAATGTCAGTGTGATCTGAAACATTAATAAAGTGGCTCAAAGGGTTTTCACAACTGGTATTACCTGGCTACTTGCTCAATATATTATGGTGTTAGCCAAGTAGCCAAAACAGATGAGCTACTAGAAACAGTGGTTTGTTTACAACAGCAGGAAAACGTGTGAAATGGATAAGACCCAAGCTCTTCAGTGGTGACACAGCCTTCTACACTGTAGACTGGGGTTCAATCCCCCACCTGGGTAAGCACCCTACACTATACCAATAAGGATCCTTGGGCAAGACTCCTAACACCGCCTTGGCCTCCCTGTGTAAAAAATGATCAAATTGTAAGTCGCTCTGGATAAGAGCGTCAGCCAAATGTAAAATGTATTGACATTGAATGCCATGTTTTGAAGGTTATATCGCTGCTGTCGGAAGAAAACCTCGTCTCCGTTTTTATTGTTTTTCAGTTTTTGACATAATCTGAAAATGCTGGTTGCCCTTTGCAGGTGGATATGAAAGGGAAGGGTTTCAGATATAGTGAACAGTATGTATACACAGTGATGCCTTGGATATAGTGATCCGAGAGTGCCTGATAAATGGGTGGATCTTCAAAATATACATCATTTGTCATTGTACAGATGACGAGTCAGATAAGGTCATAATTTCTGTTTGGAAAATGTTCTTTCATTGACAGCAAGGGAAATGCCACTTGACAAAGCGACTGAAAATTGAGGCAGGTCACTCCTAGCCCTACTCTTTCTTCTGATGGTTACCAAACCATGTTAAATGCACTTAAACCAACCCACAAAATCACACAATCAACACATAAACACACTGTAACTGAAAAACAGCACATAACAACATTAAATAACAAACTAAACAGTCTGTTTAGCAGGTGGGAGTGGGCCAAGGCTACAACACAGTCTGTGCATTTTCTAAATTATCATTTTCAGCTTTGTTAATCTCAGTGTAATATCCATATATATCAATGTATATTCAATATATCGCTGCTGTCGGAAGAAAACCTTGTATCTGCAAAATAGTGACTTTACAGGAGAAGGAAAAAACATACTTTACTTTTAATGTAAGTCAATGGAACCAGACGTTTTCCCAAGTCATATTGGGACGTTTTACACGCAATGTAAACAACAACAGGCCTTTTTAAATTATGTCAAAAACTGAAAAACAACAAAAATTGAGATACGAGGTTTTCTTCCGACAGCAGCGATATGTGCGTGTGTGTATGTATACATATATATATATATATATATGTATATATTTTTTTCTCATTCAGTATATATCATCTTTATTCCATTGATTTATATTGAATGAGTATTAATATACTGCAATGGATTGGTGATCTGTCCAGGGTGTATCCTTCCTTCCACCCAATGACTGCTGGGATAGGCTCCAGCTCCCCCCGTGACCCAGAAGGATAAGCGGCTTAGAAGATCTGTGTGTGTGTGTGTGTGTGTGTGTGTGTGTGTGTGTGTGTGTGTGTGTGAACTTTGATATATATGGAATGCAGTTTTTATTGGCAATTTTTACGTGCTACGTGCTTTAGCACTTGGTGGCCCTACTTTGTGAGT
This sequence comes from Pygocentrus nattereri, assembly GCF_015220715.1. Classification (NCBI taxonomy): domain Eukaryota; kingdom Metazoa; phylum Chordata; class Actinopteri; order Characiformes; family Serrasalmidae; genus Pygocentrus; species Pygocentrus nattereri. Next base: position 2,213,270 of record NC_051240.1, read on the forward strand.
TTGCATGGTCTGCTGCTTCGTGGCTGAGCTGTTGTTGCTCCAAGATGCTTCCATTTCACAATACATTTGAGCAGGGCACATTTAGCAGGGCAAGGCATCCTATTACAGCACCACATTTATAGTCACTGAGCCCTTTGATACGACCCACTGTACTGCTAGTGGTTTTTTGTGGAGATTGCATGGCTATGTGCTTGATTTCATACACCTGTTGTACTCACGCAATGAGTGTTACTGAAACACCTGAACTCAATAATAAGGAGTGTCCACATACTTTTGGCAATCTAAAAAAATAACAATTTTGGTGCATCTAACAGCGTATATGGAGTAAGTTTACTTTGCCTGTTATGACTGTATGACACTGTAGTATTGTCAATGAGCTCTTGAGACAAAACAAAACTGCTGCTTCACCTGGTGCTAGCTTGGTTTGGCACAATATAGCTCTGGCTGTCCGTGCAGCATGTCGTGGGCATGCATGTCCAGTGGGCTTGTTTAGGGTGTTGTGTTGTTTTTGTGTTAGATTAGTAATGGAGCCGGGAAGCTAATGATGAAGTGGATGCTAATGATGCATTTCCTCAGTGAATGATGCACCCACATGTTGGTTTGTCAGAGAAATATATTTCCACTGTTTCTGGATCGAGCTAACATGAGCTAGACTAGTTAGCCTAGTTAGTAATAAAGCCACACTTTCTTTGCTTCACATCCTTCACAACGTATCTTTGGTAGCCGACTTACAGTTAGGCACTCGTGTTTTGGAGTAGCGCAGTGTAATCGACATACTTACTCACGTGCAAGCAAAATCGTGGGCTGGAGGTCAGGGAACCAGCCTCGTGACCGGAAGGTCGCCAGTTCAATCCCCAGAGCCGACAGCACATGACTGAGATGACCTTGAGCAAGACACCTAACCCCCAACTGCTCCCTGGGCGCTGCGGATCGGGCTGCCCAACGCTCCGGGCAAGTGTGCTCACTGCCCCCTAGTGTGTGTGTGGTGTTGCACTTCACGGATGGGTTAAATGCGGAGGTGAAATTTCCCCGTCGTGGGACTAATAAGGGTCACTTAATCTTTTACAGTCCTACTAAAACATAAAAGCAGAGGTTCACTGAATGCTTTTTCCCACTTTCCGTTGAAAAAATCAGATCAGTGACTTGAATAGTGGTTTCAGTATTCAAATTCTGCCATAATATTCTACCGAGAATTAGTGCATATCCCAAATAGCTGCAGAGTAGGTGGATATATGCAAGTGCAGGAATATGTCATGCATTCTGATCATGATAAAGGTCCTATATTCCCTTCAGCAGTGCACGTTCCTCTGTATAAGGATTCCAGCATACCAAGAGGCATGCCGGAAGTCTCAGAGTGGACGAATTTGGCTAAACAGTGTGTCACCCCTACACTCCTCACTGCTTCCACTTTGATGGATGACTGTAACCACAAATGAGGGATTGTGCTTCATTAGTTGACTGTTCTGTTTGGCTGGTTTCTTCTCAATGCTGCATTGTTAAAATGTGGTAAGGGTTGCGAACACTCACTGATTCCACTGTGCCCCGAGTAAGTCCTACAGTCACTGCTTTATTTCATGGGATCCGTTGGATCTGTTGTTAGCAACAGCGTAAGCTTTAGAGTAAACTACACAAAATGAAAAAAATTAAAAAGTACAGTCTTGTCCTATAGGAGGCGTTTGTTTTTGTTGTTGCATCTCATGAGCCATAAAAACAACCAAAATCTTCTGTGGCACACATCCATATTAGCCTGGTGAGTTAACTGGTGTTATTTGGCATCTGCCCAGTGCTGGATATCAGGCTGAAGGCAAGAACATTGCAAACAGAGTTCTGGCTTAATTCCACAAGTTCAAACAAATGTTTGACTCGTTCACGGTGTTTGGTCTAGAAGTCACACCGTAACTTGTTTGGCTTCATAGCTTCATTTAACAAGCACTCTGAGTAAACAGGCCGGAACGACAGTTACTTGTTTTCTTCTGTGCTGTGTTCTCTTCGTTTCTGTTTATTCCTGGTATTCTCAGTTTTCTCAGACTGAGATAGAGCGGCCACTTTACTTAAAGAAGCCCAAGCCTTGGGATCCAGGTCCTCCCATATAATTCCATATGATTGAAAAGAAGGTCGCAGCTAGAAACTAGGATTTTATTGGAGGAAAAGAAACTAAATGAAATGACATTAAGAAAATTGGAGGCTCCCCTCCCTAAAAATTATATATGGGTATATTAGAAAGCTCTGGATCAGGTGACCTACAACACACGCGTGTATGTAATTGTAAAAAGTGATTAGTTAGCATCATAAATGATTAAAGCTGAGTAATTTTTGAAAGTGAACTCATCAGATTTTCACTGTAAAGCATGCTTGGTTCATTATTGATGATGATTGACTGTCTCACTTTCCCTAACTGAGGTGGCCGAAGAGTGGCCCTGCTTCATTACAGGGTGGCGTTGGCCATTAAAAACTCAATTAATATATGTTAGCGAGTTATGCATATTATTATAGAATTATCATGACAAGATTTGTCGTATCAGAGTTTGTCTAAATGTCTATATTGTAACGAATTGTGGCTGCAATGAATGACTAATCTGACAGCCAGCAGCTGCCTAGTACCGCTGTTGCCTACTGGGAGTGGGCGTGGCCCACAACTTATACGCCAAACTCCCTGAAATCCTTAGACAGTCTTCTCTAACCAGTTTAACGATAATTACACCAGTGATTGTATTAATATTATTCAATGAAGTCAATGACAAACGTAATTGCTTTTTATTTACATCAAAAAAACACATTTTATGTCTTCTGTAGCTTAAAATACATTGCACCCCATAAGTAGGAATATTTGTACTCTTGTACTTCATTACAAGTTCAGTGCAATTGTGACATTTTTACAAGCTTTTGAACGCAGCGCCACTGAAATATTATATGATGTCACTTACCTTTCAGTGTGTAAAGAACCTGCTTAAATGTGGGTTTTTTTTAACAAATTCACTGTTAGAAATAAAGGCAATCAAGGTATAAGCAATGTAAATGTGCCTTCAAATGCACAGCAGTGGTTTTAATGTCTAATTGTGCACCTTGAATGAATTTTTCCTAGAGAAAATTGCTCATTTGTACTTTTCCTAATCTAATGTTTTAAAACAGAACAATAAAATAAAAAGATGAGGCGGGGTGTGTGGAGTCAACACTACACAGAAAATATGATTTCAATGGATTATGGTACAATGGTTACGTTCCCTGACTAAAGCTAGTGTGATGTACCCTTGAGGGCACCACCCCAGTTACAGGCGGGGTACCGCCTCACTTTAGTGCCTTTTTTCTGAGAGTGTATAAGTGCACAATTTATATTTTTTATGTTTTCACATTGAAAAAAAAAACGAATTGTTTTTTAGTATGTAAAATTCAATAAATAAACAGTAATTGTGCAGTTTAATATGCAGAAATCTGTTCTCTGTAGAGCAATGTTAAGGATTTTGTATAATAATTACATAAGTACATAATTATCTAATACATAGTTATTAGCTTTACATGAACTAGCCAGAGGCGATGCCAAGCAGTGGCAACGGATGGCCAGGACCACCCTGGAATGAAGCATGGTTAGCTTTCTGGCCAACCCAGTTATGGTCGGTGAGACAGCCAACATCACTCAGCCGTCATCAATAAAGCATCAATTATGCCTTATGGTGAAAATCTGCCATCAGAGCAGACACCAGTCAGTAATGAGAATCTGATGACGCTGCATTTAATAATCAGTATATCTTGCTCTGAGTGGCTAATTTGCTGAGGAAACAGGACGTGAGTCCCTTCAGCAGAGCTGCTCTGTGAGCTGCATTATGAAGTAGGCTATGCGATGTAAGATGAGCTAACTATCAAAAATGAGGTACGACTGGTTTATGTATAGAGCACCTTTCATACACTGCGGTCAAGTGCTGTAATTAGGTCAAGGTCAGGGTCAAGAGGCTAATCTATGTACAAGTACACAGTGGAGTGAAATTACGTTCCTCCAGGAACAACACGGTGCAAAAAGGAACAAATAGTGCAAATGTGCTGTTAGGAAGGGTCTCCTTGGACAGTGTTTTCCCTCAGAAACCAGAGAATGAAGCGATAAACCAGCTCCCGAGACCTCTGTCTGATATATGGATGGTTATTATGCTCTCGGTGCAATGATGAACAAACACTCTCGTAGAGAGATGAGTGATTTATTCACAAAACACACAGAAGAAGGGGAAGTCCCCTCTTTATAAACACAGAGAGCCCTTCCCACGTGCTCGCAGGCAGCCAGGAAGGGCCCGACCACATTCTGACATATGTCGTAACCTGCTGGTCCACACATGGAGTTGTTTTTCTCCATCCCTGGATGTGCTCAGTTCAACATCAAAATCCACTAAGTCAAAAGTGCAAGTGGTTTGCAGAATGAAAGAGGAACAATAGTTATTAACAGCCTGTAAGGATGCACAAAGGGCAGACACCCTTGCACCCTCAGCAGTGTCTGATTTTATTAATACATGTTAGTCACTGGGGAAGAGACAGGCCGAAGGAAAGTTAACCCTTTCATGTGCAAAAAAATTAAGCTAGAAACAATATAATAAATATGATAAATGAAACAGACATTAGACACAGTAAACAGACAGGACAGTGCAGCACTGACACAGCACTTGTTCTGGACATGAGGCTGTGAGAATAAGGTGCAGAGATATTAACATGTTGTGATCTGTGAGTCATGCAGTCAGACGACGGACATAAACACAGCAGTTACTGAGGTAGAAAAACTTCAGTAAACAGTGTAAACACAGTGTTCAGTGTTCCAGATTGTGCAAGTAGAACATCAAAAGAGGTCCTTGTGAGTTTACAAACCTGATTGCTTGAGGAATAAAGCTGTTGCAGAGTCTGGCAGTGATGGAACGGATGCGCCGGGACCTTCTGCCAGACGGCAGCAGTGAAAAAGTCCGTGTGAGGGATGGATGGGGTCGTCCACAATGCTGGTGGCTTTGCGGATGCAGTTTGTGGTGTAGATGTTCATGATGGAGGGGAGAGAGACCCAGATGATCTTCTCAGCTGTCCTCACTATACGCTGTAGGGTCTTGCGGTCAGAGGCGGTGCAATTCTCAAACCAGGTGATGATGCAGCTGCTCATGATGCTCTCCACAGCCCCCCTGTAGAACATGGTGAGGATGGGAGAGGGGAGATGAGCCTTCTTCAGTCTCCGCAGGAAGCAGAGGCGCTGCTGGGCTATGGAGTTGGTGTTGAGGGACCAGGTGAGGTTCTCTGTGATGTGGACACCAAGGAACTTGGTGCTCCTGGCGATTTCCACAGCAGAGCCAGTGATGTTAAGTGGGTGATGGTCACCTCACACTCTTCGGAAGTCAACAAGGATCTCCTTAGTTTTGTAACACATTGAATTTACTTGATTTAAATACATCGTTTTTTCATGAATGACAAATATGTTACATTAACACAGATTTGTCTTTCAGTGTATTGTAGTTGTTTTGATGATGGAAAGATTTAGTTATGTTGTCTAAAGAGAAAAAAAATACAACTCAATCTCAACCCAATTCAAAAGTTCTGTCTGCTCCCCTGGAGCTCGCATCGCCAGAGCGCCAGTGTTGACCTTGGCTTCACTGTTCAAAATAAGGTTAATGAGGTTAAAGTGTAAGTGATGTTATAGCAGAACAATCTGTGGGGACTTGCTAAATCATGCTAAGCAGGTCTCTGTTGTGGAATATATGTAATTGTCAGTATCCATCAATGGAGGCTGAAGTGTAACGCCTCAGGCAACATAGCAGAAACCAAACACATCTGGCTTAGTTTAGTGTTTAAAAGTGTTTTTCCGCACAAGAACACAGGGTGGCGCTGCTTCACTAGCAAGCTCAAGCATGGACTCACCTCTATACATACATACTTAGTGTCTCGTGCGACACTGGCCTCATAAATATAGAAATATCAAGAACTCTCCTAAATATTCCTCTGTATCAACATCATTTACAGATGTAGCTTATTAATGACAGGCCACTGGAGGTGGGTGGCAAGAAACCACGATTACTGCTGGACTCTGCTTCCTGTGGAGATCCCCTGATATGGAAAAATAGAAAAAAAAGAAAGTCTCTGGGGTCGGACTTCTCTAATGGGCAAAGAAACTCAAGCTCTTCTTGCTTAAGATATGAAAAATCCATAAGTGTTTCTGTCCAACTTTCCTCAGTGAGAATGCTATGGCTCTGAAAGATATCGTTGAAAAAATGAAAGCAAGTCTACTGAAAATTCTACTAAATCAAAGGTTTATGACTGTAAAAGAAAGAAAAATGATCGAACACTCTTGGTATGTTTGCTTCAGAATAACCGATGGATAAGATTTAAGGTTTCTTTACTCAAATCAATGAATACATTTAAAACTGGGATTCACAGCTGCCGTTACGTTTAAAATTCTTTCAGCAATATATTTACACTACACTGACACACATACTTTCATTACCACTGCTATTGCACACGCATATGAATGTGTTACTTGTATGGGAAAATGCAGTACCTCTGTCAGCAGAATACAATTAGCCATAGATAAGAAGTCATTAAAAGCCATTAAGTATAATTAGACCACCCAATGCACATCATATAGACTTCCACACAGAGACCAGGCCTGGTTTCATTCCAGTTCATGCGGAGCGGCAGATGCACTAGAAGGTTTCAAAACACATGAATGCTGTTTTTTCCAGAGTGTTGTGACCAAATTCAAATGCCTCTGTTAATCCTTACCC